>NC_068429.1:4797223-4820310 GCF_023373465.1 Oncorhynchus keta | reverse complement strand
ATATTACTGACCTGACAGTACTATCAAAATAGTAGTTTGTGTAATGTGTTGTTTTACACACACACACACACACACACACACACACACACACACACACACACACACACACACACACACACACACACACACACACACACACACACACACACACACACACACACACACACACACACACACACACATTACATACATACACACACACACATGCACACATTACACACACACACACTACACACACACACACATTACATACACATTACATACACACACGCACTACACACACGCACACACACACACAGGTTCATGAATAAGTGAGACTAATGTGAATGTGGGTTAAATGTGTCTAGGCAGAATGAGCAGCATCAAATATGTACAAAGATGCTCATGTTCTACACAGTAGTTCACTGGATGCCACACATACTGTACTACATACTGTACTATATTAAACATACTGTACTATATTAAACATACTGTACTATATTAAACATACTGTACTATATACTGTACTACAATAAACATACTGTACTACATACTGTACTATATTAAACATACTGTACTACATACTGTACTATATTAAACATACTGTACTATATTAAACATACTGTACTACATACTGTACTATATTAAACATACTGTACTATATTAAACATACTGTACTACCTACTGTACTATATTAAACATACTGTACTATATACTGTACTATATTAAACATACTGTACTACATACTGTACCATATTAAACATACTGTACTATATTAAACATACTGTACTATATACTGTACTATATTAAACATACTATACTATATACTGTACTATATTATACACACTGTACTACATACTGTACTATATTAAACATACTGTACTATATAATGTACTATATTAAACATACTGTACTACATAATGTACTATATTAAACATACTGTACTATATACTGTACTATATTAAACATACTATACTACACACTGTACTATATTAAACATACTGTACCATATTATACATACTATACTATATACTGTACTATATTATACATACTGTACTACATACTGTACTATATATTGTACTATATTAAACATACTGTACTACATAATGTACTATATTAAACATACTGTACTATATACTGTACTATATTAAACATACTATACTACACACTGTACTATTTTAAACATACTGTACTATATTATACATACTGTACTATATTAAACATACTGTACTATATTATGTTATACATACTGTACTACATACTGTACTATATTATACATACTGTACTACATACTGTACTATATTATACATACTGTACCATATGACTGGTACTATATTACACATACTGTACCATATGACTGGTACTATATTAAACATACTGTACTATATTATGTTATACATACTGTACTATATGACTGGTACTATATTATACATACTGTACCATATAACTGGTACTATGTTACACATACTGTACTACATGACTAGTATGCAGTCCATTTAAAATAACATCAAATTGATCAGAAATACAGTGTAGACATTGTTAATGTTGAAAATGACTATTGTAGCTGGAAATGGCAGATTTTTTAAATGGAATATCTACATAGGCCTACAGAGGCTCATTATCAGCAATCATCACTCATGTGTTCCAATGGCATGTTGTCTTAGCTAATCTAAGTTTATCACTTTAAAAGGCTAATTGATCATTAGAAAACCATGTTGCAATGATGTTAGCACAGCTGAAAACTGTTGTTCTGATTAAAGAAGTAATAAAACTGGCCTTCTTTAGTCTATTTGAGTATCTGGAGCATCAGCATTTGTGGGTTTGATTTCAGGCTCAAAACGGCTAGAAACAAAGACCTTTCTTCTGAAACCAGAATAGAAAGAGGAGTGGGAGGCCCCGGTGCACAACTGAGAAAGTGAGCAAGAGGACAAGTATATTAGAGTGTCTTGTTTGAGAAACAGACGCCTCACAAGTCCTCAGCTGGCAGCTTCTTTTAAATAGTACCCACTAAACACGAGTCTCAACGTCAACAGTGAAGAGGTGACTCCGGGATGCTGGCCTTCTAGACAGAGCAGTGTCTGTGTTCTTGTTGGGGAGTCATGTCTCTTAAGTGCTCTGTTGAACCGGTGAGTCATGTCTCTTAAGTGCTCTGTTGAACCGGTGAGTCATGTCTCTTAAGTGCTCTGTTGTACCGGTGAGTCATGTCTCTTAAGTGCTCTGTTGAACCGGTGAGTCATGTCTCTTAAGTGCTCTGTTGAACCAGTGAGTCATGTCTCTTAAGTGCTCTGTTGAACCGGTGAGTCATGTCTCTTAAGTGCTCTGTTGAACCGGTGAGTCATGTCTCTTAAGTGCTCTGTTGAACCAGTGAGTCATGTCTCCTAAGTGCTCTGTTGAACCGGTGAGTCATGTCTCTTAAATGCTCTGTTGAACCGGTGAGTCATGTCTCTTCTGTTGAAAGATCAAGCAAATAATAAATAAGTGCAGTATTTTTCCCCAATCATATGCTGTACCCATGACGTCATCTCATACGGACCTCACCAGACCCTTAAACCACCTTTGTCAACAACCAGGAAACAAGGGACCAATCAGAGCAGTAAAGGAGCCCGGTCCCAGCTGGAGGGCACACAGAGGAACACACCTGAGACTCATCAAGAACCCCTGCTAACGACCCCAGGTGACTGTACCTGTACCTAGTATTTATCGGCTGGTCTTGTTTGGTTGAAGTAACCTGATACATCCACAGTCTCTGGGTACAGTATTCCAGAAATGTAATTGACTGAGTATCCTTATTCTGATCTGGACAACATGAATCCAAAAGATACATTCTTGCAGCTCAATATTTTTTTTTTAAATCTTTATTTTTTTTTAAATGATTAACTGGTTTGACTGACTAGGTCCCTGTGTGTTTTAATCGCCACAGCAGTAAAACAAGACATTCTCTGCCTGTAGAGAACATTCTCTGTCCGTAGAGAATATTTCAGCTTGGAGCAGGGGATATGTACTGTATGTTTTGTGAACAATGGACCCCCCCCCCCCTCTCCGCTGGTGTACCTCCTCTACCACAGAGGACCGTGGTTTCTGATTGATTATTGTGCACTGGGTAGAGCAGTCACCAGGCGGCCATGTTGCTTACTTCCAAAGTGCTATCCTGTTCTCTACGTATTCCAATACTTTAACCAGGGTCCATAAAGGCGTTGGTCTAAAGTAGTGGACTATAGGGAATGGGGAGCTTTTGGGGGTGGTGTGGTGCACAGCTGCTGTCTGTGTCCTGTAGATGATCACAGTGTAACCTGGGGAACACCTCTTCATGCGTTCAACGGCTCAGCAACAACCAATTATAATCCATTTGGAGGACAGGAACAGGAAGTGCACTATCAATCACTCTCCTGGCCTGTTGTGGTGCTCAGACCTGATCAATCACTCTACTGGACTGTTGTGGTGTGGTGCTCAGACCTGATCAATCACTCTACTGGACTGTTGTGGTGTGGTGCTCAGACCTGATCAATCACTCTACTGGCCTGTTGTGGTGTGGTGCTCAGACCTGATCAATCACTCTACTGGCCTGTTGTGGTGTGGTGCTCAGACCTGATCAAACGCTCTACTGGCCTGTTGTGGTGCTCAGACCTGATCAATCACTCTACTGGACTGTTGTGGTGCTCAGACCTGATCAATCACTCTACTGCCCTGTTGTGGTGTGGTGCTCAGACCTGATCAAACACTCTACTGGACTGTTGTGGTGCTCAGACCTGATCAATCACTCTACTGGCCTGTTGTGGTGCTCAGACCTGATCAAACACTCTCCTGGCCTGTTGTGTTGCTCAGACCTGATCAATCACTCTCCTGGCCTGTTGTGGTGCTCAGACCTGATCAATCACTCTACTGGACTGTTGTGGTGTGGTGCTCAGACCTGATCAATCACTCTACTGGACTGTTGTGGTGTGGTGCTCAGACCTGATCAATCACTCTACTGGCCTGTTGTGGTGCTCAGACCTGATCAAACACTCTCCTGAACTGTTGTGGTGTGGTGCTCAGACCTGATCAATCACTCTCCTGGCCTGTAGTGGTTTGGTGCTCAGACCTGATCAAACACTCTACTGGCCTGTTGTGGTGCTCAGACCTGATCAATCACTCTCCTGGCCTGTTGTGGTGTGGTGCTCAGACCTGATCAATCACTCTACTGGCCTGTTGTGGTGTGGTGCTCAGACCTGATCAAACACTCTACTGGCCTGTTGTGGTGTGGTGCTCACACCTGATCAATCACTCTACTGGCCTGTTGTGGTGCTCAGACCCGATCAAACACTCTCCTGAACTGTTGTGGTGTGGTGCTCAGACCTGATCAATCACTCTCCTGGCCTGTTGTGGTGCTCAGATCTGATCAATCACTCTCCTGGCCTGTTGTGGTGTGGTGCTCAGACCTGATCAAACACTCTACTGGCCTGTTGTGGTGCTCAGACCTGATCAATCACTCTCCTGGCCTGTTGTGGTGTGGTGCTCAGACCTGATCAATCACTCTCCTGGCCTGTTGTGGTGCTCAGACCTGATCAATCACTCTTCTGGCCTGTTGTGGTGTGGTGCTCAGACCTGATCAATCACTCTCCTGGCCTGTTGTGGTGTGGTGCTCAGACCTGATCAATCACTCTCCTGGCCTGTTGTGGTGCTCAGACCTGATCAATCACTCTCCTGGCCTGTTGTGGTGTGGTGCTCAGACCTGATCAATCACTCTACTGGCCTGTTGTGGTGTGGTGCTCAGACCTGATCAATCACTCTACTGGCCTGTTGTAGTGTGGTGCTCAGACCTGATCAATCACTCTACTGGCCTGTTGTGGTGCTCAGACCTCTGATCAATCACTCTACTGGCCTGTTGTGGTGCTCAGACCTGATCAATCACTCTCCTGGCCTGTTGTGGTGCTCAGACCTGATCAAACACTCTCCTGGCCTGTTGTGGTGTGGTGCTCAGACCTGATCAATCACTCTACTGGACTGTTGTGTTGCTCAGACCTGATCAATCACTCTACTGGCCTGTTGTGGTGTGGTGCTCAGACCTGATCAATCACTCTACTGGCCTGTTGTAGTGTGGTGCTCAGACCTGATCAATCACTCTACTGGCCTGTTGTAGTGTGGTGCTCAGACCTGATCAATCACTCTACTGGCCTGTTGTGGTGCTCAGACCTGATCAATCACTCTACTGGCCTGTTGTGGTGCTCAGACCTGATCAAACACTCTACTGGACTGTTGTGGTGCTCAGACCTGATCAATCACTCTCCTGGCCTGTTGTGGTGCTCAGACCTGTTCAATCACTCTCCTGGCCTGTTGTGGTGCTCAGACCTGATCAATCACTCTCCTGGCCTGTTGTGGTGCTCAGACCTGATCAATCACTCTACTGGCCTGTTGTGGTGTGGTGCTCAGACCTGGGGTCCAAAAATATTTGAAATCATTAAAGCAAATGCTAGAGCTACTTGAAAGATGACAAATAATATTTGATCCCAGTTGTGGAGGTGCGGTGTAGAATATCCCAACCAGCTCAGTGGGCATCAGGTGGATGAACTCAGACACTCAGCTTTAATCTGTGGGTCTACTGTTTTGCTCTCACCAGTCTCTAGCTCTCACCAGTCTCTTGCCCAACAGTCTCTAGTCCTCACCAGTCTCTAGTCCTCACCAGTCTCTAGCTCTCACCAGCGTCTAGCTCTCACCAGTCTCTAGCCCTCACCAGTCTCTAGCTCTGACCAGTCTCTAGCTCTGACCGGTCTCTAGCCCTCACCAGTCTCTAATCCTCACAAGTCTCTAGTCCTCACCAGTCTCTAGTCCTCACCAGTCTCTAGCTCTCACCAGTCTCTAGTCCTCACCAGTCTCTAGCTCTGACCAGTCTCTAGCTCTGACCAGTCTCTAGCCCTCACCAGTCTCTAGCTCTGACCAGTCTCTAGCTCTGACCGGTCTCTAGCCCTCTATTCCATTTATTTGTATCCATTACTGCCATACAGCCATACAGCCACACAGCCATACAGCCCCAACCATACAGCCCCAACCCTCCCTAGCAATACAGCCCCAGCCATACAGCTCCATCCCTCCCTAGCCATACAGCCCCAACCCTCCCGAGCCATACAGCCCCAGCCGTACAGCCCCAACCCTCCCTAGTGATACAGCCCCAGCCCTCCCAGCCATACAGCCCCAACCCTCCCTAGCCATACAGCCCCAACCCTCCCTAGCGATACAGCCCCAGCCCTCCCTAGCCATACAGCCCCAGCCATACAGCCCCAACCCTCCCAGCCATACAGCCCCAGCCATACAGCCCTAACCCTCCCGAGCCATACAGCCCCAGCCGTACAGCCCCAACCTTCCCTAGTGATACAGCGCCAGCCCTCCCAGCCATACAGCCCCAACCCTCCCTAGCCATACAGCCCCAACCCTCCCTAGCGATACAGCTCCATCCCTCCCTAGCCATACAGCCCCAACCCTCCCGAGCCATACAGCCCCAGCCATACAGCCCCAACCCACCCTAGTGATACAGCCCCAGCCCTCCCAGCCATACAGCCCCAACCCTCCCTAGCCATACAGCCCCAACCTTCCCTAGCCATACAGCCCCAACCCTCCCTAGCCATACAGCCCCAGCCATACAGCACCAACCCTCCCAGCCATACAGCCCCAGCCATACAGCCTCTACCCTCCCTAGCCATACAGCCCCAGCCATACAGCCCCAACCCTCCCTAGCAATACAGCCCCAGCCATACAGCTCCATCCCTCCCTAGCCATACAGCCCCAACCCTCCCTAGCCATACAGCCCCAGCCATACAGCCCCAACCCTCCCTAGCGATACAGCCCCAGCCCTCCCAGCCATACAGCCCCAACCCTCCCTAGCCATACAGCCCCAACACTCCCTAGCGATACAGCCCCAGCCCTCCCAGCCATACAGCCCCAACCCTCCCTAGCCATACAGCCCCAACCCTCCCTAGCCATACAGCCCCAGCCATACAGCCCCAACCCTCCCAGCCATACAGCCCCAGCCATACAGCCTCTACCCTTCCTATCCATACAGCCCCAACCCTCCCAGCCATACAGCCCCAACACTCCCTAGCCATACAGCCCCAACCCTCCCAGGCATGCAGCCCCAACCCTCCCTAGCTATACAGCCCCAGCCATACAGCCCCATCCCTCCCAGCCATACAGCTCCAAGTTTCCCCAGCCATACAGCCCCAACCCTCCCTAGCAATACAGCCCCAGCCATACAGCTCCATCCCTCCCTAGCCATACACCCCCAACCCTCCCTAGCTATACAGCCCCAGCCATACAGCCCCATCCCTCCCAGTCATACAGCTCCATCCCTCCCTAGCCATACAGCCCCAACCCTCCCTAGCTATACAGCCCCAGCCATACAGCCCTATTCCTCCCAGCCATACAGCTCCAAGTTTCCCCAGCCATACAGCCCCAACCCTCCCAGCCATACAGATCCAAGTTTCCCCAGCAGTACAGCTCCACCACTCCCAGGCATACAGCCCCAAACCTCCCTAGCGATACAGCCCCAGCCTTCCCTAGCCATACAGCCCCAGCCAAACAGCTCCATCTTTCCCTTGCAATACAGCCCCAGCCATACAGCCCCAACCCTCCCTAGCTATACAGCCCCAGCCATACAGCCCCAGCCCTCCCAGCCATACAGCCCCAGCCATACAGCCCCAACCCTCCCTAGCGATACAGCCCCAGCCCTCCGAGCCATACAGCCCCAACCCTCCCTCGCAATACAGCCCCAACCCTCCCAAGCGATACAGCCCCAGCCCTCCCAGCCATACAGCCCCAACACTCCCTAGCCATACAGCCCCAACCCTCCCTAGCCATACAGCCCCAACCCTCCCTAGCGATACAACCCCAGCCCTCCGAGCCATACAGCCCCAACCCTCCCTAGCCATACAGCCCCAACCCTCCCTAGCGATACAGCCCCAACCCTCCCTAGCCATACAGCCCCAGCCATACAGCCCCAACCCTCCCTAGCAATACAGCCCCAGCCATACAGCTCCATCCCTCCCTAGCCATACAGCCCCAACCCTCCCTAGCCACACAGCCTCAGCCATACAGCCCCAACCCTCCCTAGCAATACAGCCCCAACCCTCCATAGCCATACAGCCCCAGCCATACAGCCCCAACCCTCCCTAGCCATACAGCCCCAGCCATACAGCCCCAACCCTCCCTAGCCCTCAGTAGAGATTTAAAGGGGCAATTCTGCTGGGCTTGGCTATAGGCTGGGGAGACCTCAGGTTTAATACCCTAATTAACAACTCTGAGTACCTGGCCCATCCAGAGGAGAATTCACCCCCCCTTTCTCTTCCCTGAAGCAGCCCACATAGCAGCTCCCACTGTCATAAACATTAGAGGACAATTAGGGGGTTTATCTCTCTCTCTCCAATTCAAAGGGTTTTATTTTCATGGGAAACATATTATTACATTGCCAAAGCAAATGGAATAGACAATAAACAAAATGGGAAATAAACAAGGGAAACTTGAGTAAACATTACACTAGTTTTAAAATAATATAGACATTTCAAATGTTACATTATTGGCCATTTACACTGTTGTAACCATGTGGAAGTAGTTGAAAGGTAAAATAAATAAACAGATAAATATGGGTTGTATTTACTATGGTGTTTGTTCTTCACTGGTTGTCCTTTTCTCGTGGCAACAGGTCACACATCTTTCTGCTGTGATGTCACACTGTGGTATTTCACCCAGTAGATATGGGAGTTTATCAAGATTGGGGTTTGTTTTCGAATTATTTGTGGATCTGTGTAATCTGAGGGAAATATGTGTCTCTAATATGGTTATACGTTGGTCAGGAGGTTAGGAAGTGCAGATCAGTTTCCAGCTCATTTTGTGGGCAGTCTGCACAGTCTTCTCTTGAGAGCCAGGTCTGCCTACGGCGTCCTTTCTCAATAGCAAGGCTATGCACAATGAGTCTGTACATAGTCAAAGCTTTCCTTGATGTCGGGTCAGTCACAGTGGTCAGGTATTCTGCCACGGTGTCATCTCTCTGTTTAGGGCCAAATAGCATTCTAGTTTGCTCTGTTTTTTTGTTCATTCTTGTCAGTGTGTCAAGTAATTATCTTTTTGCTTTCTCATGATTTGTTTGGGTCTAAATGTGTTTCTGTCCTGGCTTGCTTAGGGGATTCTCCAGGTTCATCTCTCTGTAGGTGATGGCTTTGTTATGGAAGGTTTGGGAATCGCTTCCTTTTAGGTGGTTGTAGAATTTTAAGGGCTCTTTTCTGGATGTTGATAATTAGTGGGTATCGGCCTAATTCTGCTCTGCATGTATTATTTGGTGTTTTACGTTGTACATGAAGGATATTTTAGCAGAATCCTGTAAGCAGAGTCTCAATTTGGTGTTTGTCTCATTTTGTGAATTCTTGGTTGGTGAGCGGACCTCAGACCTCACTATCATGAAGGGCAATGGATTCAATAACTGAGGCAAGTATTTTTAGCCAGATTCTAATTGTTAAATTTTAAGTTTGTTTTGATGGCATCGTAGGCCCTTCTTACCTTGTCTCTCAGATCGTTTACAGCTTTGTGAAAGTGACCTGTGGCGCTGATGTTTAGGCCAAGGTATGTACAGTTTGTGTGCCTTATAGGTCAACGGTGTTTAGATGGAATTTGTATTTGCACAGTCTTGGCATTCTCTCAACCATCTTCATTAGGAATGATTTTCCAAACAATCTTGAAGTAATTCCCACAACCCACCATTCTGTACTGGCATTTTTATTCAGACATTTCAAACAACACAAAAAAATAATCACAACATTTAAAACAATATAAATATAAATAAATATTCAAATATATACAAAAATAAGACTCAAGAAGAAGTCACAAAGATCAATAGAAACACATTTGTGTTGTTTTATATTATTCTTAATGATTTCGCACAAACCAGAAAACAATGCAACAATATGTCTGTGAAACTATATATTCACAGTATTATGAATGAATTGTTTGTTGTGTGACTGATTTTACTAATTGCATTAGTACTGTACAAAGGTAGAGGTTACCTATTTGATAGATTCCCCCGCTCCCCCCTACCTCGGGCTTCCAGTGGGGAGACCTACCCCCGCCCCCCTCCCCATCTTCTGAGTGGGAGACCTTCCCAGGCAGTAGCCTGCCTAGCTCACAAACTAGAAACCCACTCCGACAAGGTTAATTGACCAAAAGTCCCACAAGGTGACATGATATCATTGCCGTGACGTGCAAAATGAGCGATAGAAAACCAATCAAGCAAATGTCACCATTCCCTTTTTTTTTGTGCGGTCGCCCAGTGCCTCCCCTGGCAAGGTGCCACCCTTGGCAGCTGCTCATGTCGCCTATCCCTAAATCCACCACTGCTCTAATTAACATCCTCTTCAGCAAAGGTAACTCTGGGTCTTCCTGTCCTGTGGCAGTCCTCATGAGAGCTAGTTTCATCATAGCGCTTGATGGTTTTTGTGACTGTACTTGAAGAAACTTTCAAAGTTCTTGAAATTTTACGGATTGACTGACCTTTATGTCTTAAAGAAATGATGGACTGCCGTTTCCGGATTGACTGAGTAATGATGCCATTTCTCTTTACTTATTTGCCATAATGTGGACTTGGACCTTTTAACAAATAGGGCTCTCTTCTGTATACCCCCCCTACCCTGTCACAACACAACTGATTTGCTCAAATGCATTAAGGAAAGAAATTCCACAATTTAACTTTGAACAAGGCACACCTGTTAATTGAAATGCATTCCAGGTGACTACCTCATGAAGCTGGTTGAGAGAATGCCAAGAGTGTGCGAAGCTGTCATCGAGGCAGAGGGTGGCTACTTTTAAGAATCTCAAATACAAAATATATTTCCATCTTTTCACAAATAGTTTCATATTTAAACATTTAAATTGCACAACAATTCCATGTGAATCTGATAACTAGAAAGTGTAGACTTTCCAAGATAGAGTTTATGTCGTCCTATCATCAGTAATCATGTCTCAGACGTCAACTGATCTGATCATATTCATATTCATTAAGCACCAACGCATATTTTCAACTGGTTGGATTACCCAAATATGGTTCCGTTTCCCAACTTTTGATGTTACCAGACTCTCTATGTTAACAAAGGGCTTGACAAGAGTCAACTTTATAAAGTAGAGGGAGAGAAAAGGAGAAGGGTATTTATGGGGTTCATAAACCTCAACAACAGGCCAACGTCATGACACCCTGGAACGAGTAGGTGCGTCCAAACTTTTGACAGGTATTGTATGTTGAAGAGGGCGAGGCTTAAGCTGCATCCCTGTCTCATCCCACGGCTCGTAGAAAGAAATGTGTGTGTTTTGGTAATTTCTCTCTGTCTCTCTCTGTCTCTCTCTCTCTCTGTCTCTCTCTCTGTCTCTCTCTCTTTCTGTCTCTTTCTCTGTCTCTCTCTATCTCTCTCTGTCTTCCTCTCTCTGTCTCTCTTTCATTCTCTTTCTGTCTTTCTCTCTCTCTCTGTCTGTCGCTCTCTCTCTCTCTCTCTCTCTCTCTCTCTCTCTCTATCTCATGAAACTAGTAACTGAACTAAACAAGCTCTTAATCCGAGGTAAACATGCTCTTAATCTGAGGTAAATAAGATCTTAAACTGAGGTAAACAAGCTCTTAAATCTGAGGTAAACTCTGTTTTACATAATTTTTACAGAGTAATCTTTTACTATTTTAATGTTTTTCTCCTCTAAATTGTTTACTAATTTAATGTTTTACTCCTTTAAGGTTTTACTCCTTTAATGTTTTACTCCTCTAATGTTTTACTCCTCTAATGTTTTACTCCTCTAATGTTTTACTCCTCTAATGTTTTACTCTTTTAATGTTTTACTCCTCTAATGTTTTACTCCTTTAATGTTTTACTCCTTTAATGTTTTACTCCTTTAATGTTTTACTCTTTTAATGTTTTACTCCTTTAATGTTTTACTCCTTTAATGTTTTACTCCTTTAATGTTTTACTCCTCTAATGTTTTACTCCTCTAATGTTTTACTCTTTTAATGTTTGACTCTTTGAATATTTTACTCCTTTAATGTTTGACTCTTTGAATGTTTCACACCTTTAATGTTTTACTCTTTTAATGTTTTACTCCTTTAATGTTTTACTCCTCTAATGTTTTACTCCTCTAATGTTTTACTACTTTAATGTTTTACTCCTTTAATGTTTTACAGCATTAATGTTTTACAGCATTAATGTTTTACTCATTTAATGTTTTACTCCTTTAATGTTTTACTCCTCTAATGTTTTACTCTTTTAATGTTTTTGTCCTTTAATGTTTTACTCCTTTAATGTTTTACTCCTTTAATATTTTACTCCTCTAATGTTTTACTCCTTTAATGTTTTACTCCTCTAATGTTTTACTCCTTTAATGTTTTTGTCCTTTAATGTTTGACTCCTCTAATGTTTGACTCCTCTAATGTTTGACTTCTCTAATGTTGGACTCCTCTAATGTTTGACTCCTCTAATGTTTTACTCCTTTAATGTTTTACTCCACTAATGTTTTCCCCTTTAGTGTTTTCCCCTTTAATGTTTTACTCTTTTAATGTTTTACTCCTTTAATGTTTTCCGCTTTAATGTTTTACTCTTTTAATGTTTTACTCCTTTAATGTTTTCCCCTTTAATGTTTTCCCCTTTAATGTTTTCCCCTTTAATGTTTTAATGTTTAACTCCTCTAATGTTTTTGTCCTTTAATGTTTTTAGTCCTCTAATGTTTTATTAATTTAATGTTTTACTAATTTAACTAAATGCTAATGCATGACACTATTAACTGAACTATACTGTGGGCTATACTCGGCCTTGTCTCAGGATGGTAAGTTGTTTATCCTCTAGTGGTGTTACTGTGCTTTGGGTATATCCTTTGTTTGGCCCTGTCCGGGGTTCCTCGGATGGGGCCACAGTTCCTGACCCCTCCTGTCTCAGCCTCCAGTATTTATGCTTTTTATGTGTCCTAGGGTCAGTTTGTTATATCTGGAGTACTTCTCCTGTCCTATTCGGTGTCCTGTGTGAATCTAAGTTTCTCTAATTCTCTCCTTCTCTCTTTCTTTCTCTCTCTCGGAGGACCTGAGCCCTAGGACCATGTCCCAGGACTACCTGACATGAGGACTCCTTGCTGTCCCCAGTCCACCTGGCCATGCTCCTACTCCAGTTTCAACTGACCTGAGCCCTTGTGCCCCAGGACTACCTGACATGAAGGCTCCTTGTTCCCCAGTCCACCTGACTGTGCTGCTGCTCCAGTTTCAACTGTTCTGCCTATTATTCGACCATGCTGGTCATTTATGAACATTTGAACATCTTGGTCATGTTCTGTTATAATCTCTACCCGGCACAGCCAGAAGAGGACTGGCCACCCCACATAGCCCGGTTCCTCTCTAGGTTTCTTCCTAGGTTTTGGCCTTTCTAGGGAGTTTTTCCTAGCCACCGTGCTTTTACACCTGCATTGTTTGCTGTTTGGGGTTTTAGGCTGGGTTTCTGTACAGCACTTTGAGATATCAGCTGATGTACGAAGGGCTATATAAATAAATTTGATTTGATTTGATTTGACTAAACAAGATCTTAATATGTGGTAAACAAGCTCTGAATCTCTGGCTGTGCAAGTCTGATTGTATCTAGATAACAAAGTAGAAGCTTTTAAATTAAGAGACAAATAAATATACTTGACTAAACCCTCCGACGGGTTAAGTCCATGCTTATTCCACTGCAGTGGAGAGTCCTCGGAATAACAAATAACAAATAAAGGTGTTCTAAAGTGATGCATGTAAACAAACATACTTCATCGTTATCTCCCCAGACCTGACATAGTATTCTCCCCAGACCTGACATAGTATTCTCCCCAGACCTGACATAGTATTCTCCCCAGACCTGACATGGTATTCTCCCCAGACCTGACATAGTATTCACCCCAGACCTGACATAGTATTCTCCCCAGACCTGACATGGTATTCTCCCCAGACCTGACATAGTATTCACCCCAGAGCTGACATAGTATTCTCAGCCAGACCTGACATAGTATTCTCCCCAGACCTGACATAGTATTCTCCCCAGACCTGACATAGTATTCTCCCCAGACCTGACATAGTATTCTCCCCAGACCTGACATAGTATTCTCCCCAGACCTGACATAGTATTCTCCCCAGACCTGACATAGTATTCTCCCCAGACATGACATAGTATTCTTCAGTTCTGTATTAGAATGTGACTGAATATTGTTAATACATCGTCAGGTCTGTGATTACAGACTGATGCCTGTAGTCTGACCCATCTGGAGCATCACACCTGAGGACCTTTTGAAGAAAGTCGATGCCAATTTACCATCAATCACACACACACACTCTCCTGTCACTCTCTCTCTCTCCTCTCTCTCTCTCTCTCTCTCTCTCTCTCTCTCTCTCTCTCTCTCTCCTGTCTCTCTCTCTCTCTCTCTCCTGTCTCTCTCTCTCTCTCTCTCTCTCTCTCTCTCTCTCTCTCTCTCTCTCTCTCCTCTCTCTCTCTCTCTCTCTCTCCTGTCTCTCTCTCTCTCTCTCTCTCTCCTGTCTGTCTCTCTCTCTCTCTCTCCTGTCTCTCTCTCTCTCTCTCTCTCTCTCTCTCTCTCTCTCTCTCTCTCTCTCTCTCCTGCCTCTCTCTCTCTCCTCTCTCTCTCTCTCTCTCTCCTGTCTCTCTCTCTCTCTCTCTCTTGTCTCTCTCTCTCTCTCTCTCTTGTCTCTCTTCTCTATCTCCTGTCTCTCTCGCTCTCTATCTCTCTCTCCTGTCTCTCTCCTGTCTCTCTCCTCTCTCTCTCTCTCTCTCTCTCTCTCTCTCTCTCTCTCTCTCTCTCTCTCTCCTGTCTCTCTCCTGTCTCTCTCTCTCTTTCCTGTCTCTCTCTCTTTCCTGTCTCTCTCTCTTTCCTGTCTCTCTCTCTCTCCTGTCTCTCTGTCTCTCCTGTCTCTCTCTCTCTTCCCTCTCTCTCTCTCTCTCTCTCTCTCTCTCTCTCTCTCTCTCTCTCTCTCTCTCTCTCTCTCTCTCTCTCTCTCTCTCTCTCTCTCTCTCTCTCCTGTCTCTCTCTCTCTCTCTCCTGTCTCTCTCTCTCTCTCTCCTGTCTCTCTCTCTCTCTTTCCTGTCTCTCTCTCTCTCTTTCCTGTCTCTCTCTCTCTCTTTCCTGTCTCTCTCTCTCTTTCCTGTCTCTCTCTCTTTCCTGTCTCTCTCTCTTTCCTGTCTCTCTATCTCCTGTCTCTCTCTCTCTCTCACACACACACACACACACACACACACACACACACACACACACACACACACACACACACACACACACACGTACACACACTCTCTCTCTTGAAGTGTACTACATAAGGAATAGAGGGCTGTGGGACACAAACCCTAGCCCTCTCTCCTTTAGGGGGCTGTGGGACACGAACCCTAGCCCTCTCTCCTTTAGGGGGCTGTGGGACACACACCCTAGCCCTCTCTCCTTTAGGGGGCTGTGGGACACAAACCCTTGCCCTCTCTCCTTTAGGGGGCTGTGGGACACAAACCCTAGCCCTCTCTCCTTTAGGGGACAGTGGGACACACACCCTAGCCCTCTCTCCTTTAGGGGGCTGTGGGACACAAACCCTTGCCCTCTCTCCTTTAGGGGGCTGTGGGACACAAACCCTAGCCCTCTCTCCTTTAGGGGGCTGTGTGGGACACAAACCCTAGCCCTCTCTCCTTTAGGGGGCTGTGGGGGACACAAAACCTAGCCCTCTCTCCTTTAGGAGGCTGTGTGGGACACAAACCCTAGCCCTCTCCTTTAGGGGGCTGTGTGGGACACAAACCCTAGCCCTCTCTCCTTTAGGGGGCTGTGGGACACAAACCCTAGCCCTCTCTCCTTTAGGGGGCTGTGGGACACAAACCCTAGCCCTCTCTCCTTTAGGGGGCTGTGGGACACAAACCCTAGCCCTCTCTCCTTTAGGGGGCTGTGTGGGGGGTAAATCTCAGTGTGTCCTGTATGGCACCAGCTGTCCAAAGCAACGGGAGGCGTGGCAAATTACCACCATTACGGGAGTGGAGAGGCGTGTCTAAAGTTATTAACTGTGGCCACGAGACACAGGTGTTCACAGGGAGCCGGCACGATCTTTAAATCTGTCCTGGCTGAGAGGGAATGACGGAGGGTACGCCACCCAATGCAGTGCATTGATCAGTCCAGTGTGTATGGGGGGTTCATGTATGTAGGATACAGTCCAGTGTGTATGGGGGGTTCATGTATGTAGGATACAGTCCAGTGTGTATGGGGGGTTCATGTATGTAGGATACAGTCCAGTGTGTATGGGGGGTTCATGTAGGATACAGTCCAGTGCGTATGGGGGGGTTCATGTAGGATGCAGTCCAGTGTGTATGGGGGTCCATGTAGGATACAGTCCAGTGTGTATGGGGGGTTCATGTATGTAGGATACAGTCCAGTGTGTATGGGGGGTTCATGTATGTAGGATACAGTCCAGTGTGTATGGGGGTTCATGTAGGGGTCCAGTGTGTATGGGGGGGTTCATGTAGGATGCAGTCCAGTGTGTATGGGGGGTCCATGTAGGATACAGTCCAGTGTGTATGGGGGGTTAATGTAGGATACAGTCCAGTGTGTATGGGGGGTTCATGTAGGATACAGTCCAGTGTGTATGGGGTGTTAATGTAGGATACAGTCCAGTGTGTATGGGGGGTTCATGTATGTAGGATACAGTCCAGTGTGTATGGGGGGTTCATGTATGTAGGATACAGTCCAGTGTGTATGGGGGGTTCATGTATGTAGGATACAGTCCAGTGTGTATGGGGGGTTCATGTATGTAGGATACAGTCCAGTGTGTATGGGGGGTCCATGTAGGATACAGTCCAGTGTGTATGGGGGGTTCATGTATGTAGGATACAGTCCAGTGTGTATGGGGGGTCCATGTAGGATACAGTCCAGTGTGTATGGGGGGTTCATGTATGTAGGATACAGTCCAGTGTGTATGGGGGGTTCATGTATGTAGGATACAGTCCAGTGTGTATGGGGGGTTCATGTAGGATACAGTCCAGTGTGTATGGGGGGGTTCATGTAGGATGCAGTCCAGTGTGTATGGGGGGTCCATGTAGGATACAGTCCAGTGTGTATGGGGGGTTAATGTAGGATACAGTCCAGTGTGTATGGGGGGTTCATGTAGGATACAGTCCAGTGTGTATGGGGGGTTAATGTAGGATACAGTCCAGTGTGTATGGGGGGTTCATGTATGTAGGATACAGTCCAGTGTGTATGGGGGGTCCATGTAGGATACAGTCCAGTGTGTATGGGGGGTTCATGTATGTAGGATACAGTCCAGTGTGTATGGGGGGTCCATGTAGGATACAGTCCAGTGTGTATGGGGGGTCCATGTATGTAGGATACAGTCCAGTGTGTATGGGGGGTCCATGTAGGATACAGTCCAGTGTGTATGGGGGTTCATGTAGGATACAGTCCAGTGTGTATGGGGGTTAATGTAGGATACAGTCCAGTGTGTATGGGGGGTCCATGTAGGATACAGTCCAGTGTGTATGGGGGGTCCATGTAGGATACAGTCCAGTGTGTATGGGGGGTTCATGTAGGATACAGTCCAGTGTGTATGGGGGGGTTAATGTAGGATACAGTCCAGTGTGTATGGGGGGTTAATGTAGGATACAGTCCAGTGTGTATGGGGGGTCCATGTAGGATACAGTCCAGTGTGTATGGGGGGTTAATGTAGGATACAGTCCAGTGTGTATGGGGGGTTAATGTAGGATACAGTCCAGTGTGTATGGGGGGTCCATGTAGGATACAGTCCAGTGTGTATGGGGGGTTAATGTAGGATACAGTCCAGTGTGTATGGGGGGTTAATGTAGGATACAGTCCAGTGTGTATGGGGGGTTCATGTAGGATACAGTCCAGTGTGTATGGGGGGTCCATGTAGGATACAGTCCAGTGTGTATGGAGGGTTCATGTAGGATACAGTCCAGTGTGTATGGAGGGTTCATGTAGGATACAGTCCAGTGTGTATGGGGGGTTCATGTAGGATACAGTCCAGTGTGTATGGGGGTTCATGTAGGATACAGTCCAGTGTGTATGGGGGGGTCCATGTAGGATACAGTCCAGTGTGTATGGGGGGTTCATGTAGGATACAGTCCAGTGTGTATGGGGGGTCCATGTAGGATACAGTCCAGTGTGTATGGGGGGTCCATGTAGGATACAGTCCAGTGTGTATGGGGGGTCCATGTAGGATACAGTCCAGTGTGTATGGAGGGTTCATGTATGTAGGATACAGTCCAGTGTGTATGGGGGGTCCATGTAGGATACAGTCCAGTGTGTATGGGGGGTCCATGTAGGATACAGTCCAGTGTGTATGGGGGGTTCATGTAGGATACAGTCCAGTGTGTATGGGGGGTTCATGTAGGATGCAGTCCAGTGTGTATGGGGGGTTAATGTAGGATACAGTCCAGTGTGTATGGGGGGTTCATGTAGTATACAGTCCAGTGTGTATGGGGGGTCCATGTAGGATACAGTCCAGTGTGTATGGAGGGTTGAGGGGAGAGGACGTTGCAGCCTGGCTCATTTCAATAGGAGACCTTTCCTATTGTGTGGTTTTAATTTCCTTTTCCTCATTCACTGGAAGGCTAATATCCGTTTCCAGATTAACAAAAGTAAAGTGTGCCACTGACTGTTGTTATCCTCTGAGTTAAACCTGCCCTTCTTTCCTAGTCAGTAGATAGCAATGTCAATATTGTTTAATCAAGCAACTTCCGTTGAGAGTATTAGATGTGATTAAAAGATGCCTATAGTGAATTGATTAGGTTTTAGGGTCTGGTTTCCCAGACACAAATTAAGCTTAGTCCTGGACTAAAGAGTACGATTCATGGGGATGAGTCCTGGACTAAAGAGTACGATTCATGGGGATGAGTCCTGGACCAAAGAGTACGATTCATGGGGATGAGTCCTGGACTAAAGAGTACGATTCATGGAGATGAGTCCTGGACTAAAGAGTACGATTCATGGGGATGAGTCCTGGACTAAAGAGTACGATTCATGGGGATGAGTCCTGGACTAAAGAGTACGATTCATGGACATGAGTCCTGGACTAAAGAGTACGATTCATGGAGATGAGTCCTGGACTAAAGAGTACGATTCATGGAGATGAGTCCTGGACTAAAGAGTACGATTCATGGAGATGAGTCCTGGACTAAAGAGTACGATTCATGGGGATGAGTCCTGGACTAAAGAGTACGATTCATGGACATGAGTCCTGGACTAAAGAGTACGATTCATGGAGATGAGTCCTGGACTAAAGAGTACGATTCATGGAGATGAGTCCTGGACTAAAGAGTACGATTCATGGGGATGAGTCCTGGACTAAAGAGTACGATTCATGGAGATGAGTCCTGGACTAAAGAGTACGATTCATGGGGATGAGTCCTGGACTAAAGAGTACGATTCATGGGGATGAGTCCTGGACTAAAGAGTACGATTCATGGAGATGAGTCCTGGACTAAAGAGTACGATTCATGGAGATGAGTCCTGGACTAAAGAGTACGATTCATGGACATGAGTCCTGGACTAAAGAGTACGATTCATGGAGATGAGTCCTGGACTAAAGAGTACGATTCATGGAGATGAGTCCTGGACTAAAGAGTACGATTCATGGGGATGAGTCCTGGACTAAAGAGTACGATTCATGGACATGAGTCCTGGACTAAAGAGTACGATTCATGGAGATGAGTCCTGGACTAAAGAGTACGATTCATGGAGATGAGTCCTGGACTAAAGAGTACGATTCATGGGGATGAGTCCTGGACTAAAGAGTACGATTCATGGAGATGAGTCCTGGACTAAAGAGTACGATTCATGGGGATGAGTCCTGGACTAAAGAGTACGATTCATGGGGATGAGTCCTGGACTAAAGAGTACGATTCATGGAGATGAGTCCTGGACTAAAGAGTACGATTCATGGGGATGAGTCCTGGACTAAAGAGTACGATTCATGGGGATGAGTCCTGGACTAAAGAGTACGATTCATGGGGATGAGTCCTGGACTAAAGAGTACGATTCATGGGGATGAGTCCTGGACTAAAGAGTACGATTCATGGGGATGAGTCCTGGACTAAAGAGTACGATTCATGGAGATGAGTCCTGGACTAAAGAGTACGATTCATGGGGATGAGTCCTGGACTAAAGAGTACGATTCATGGGGATGAGTCCTGGACTAAAGAGTACGATTCATGGGGATGAGTCCTGGACTAAAGAGTACGATTCATGGAGATGAGTCCTGGACTAAAGAGTACGATTCATGGAGATGAGTCCTGGACTAAAGAGTACGATTCATGGAGATGAGTCCTGGACTAAAGAGTACGATTCATGGGGATGAGTCCTGGACTAAAGAGTACGATTCATGGAGATTCTCTTTTTAGTCCAGGGCTCAATCTGCATCTGGGAAACTGGTCCTCGGTGGTTCAGAACACTATGTGTGCGAATACGTTTACAGGGGGGTTTGCTTTATACATTCAAACACAGAGATGTGACTTTTGGCTTAAAAACAGGACAACAGTAACAACAATAACCAAGGGTCAAAATAACCAACACATTGATCAATAACAATAAGTAGACAGTAGAGGACATGTGCAGGTTGATTGGTCTGTCAGACACTGTCCCTCGACTTATGTCAGGCAGCAATGTAGTGCTCTGCCAACCCACAGCTCTCTGCGTCCTCCCCCAACAGGACGGGTAGCCTACTCTCATCAGAGAGGTCTTCAATGTAGTGCGCTGCCAACCCACAGCTCTCTGCGTCCTCCCCCAACAGGACGGGTAGCCTACTCTCATCAGAGAGGTCTTCAATGTAGTGCGCTGCCAACCCACAGCTCTCTGCGTCCTCCCCCAACAGGACGGGTAGCCTACTCTCATCAGAGAGGTCTTCAATGTAGTGCGCTGCCAACCCACAGCTCTCTGCGTCCTCCCCCAACAGGACAGGTAGCCTACTCTCATCAGATAGGTCTTCAATGTAGTGCGCTGCCAACCCACAGCTCTCTGCGTCCTCCCCAACAGGACGGGTAGCCTACTCTCATCAGAGAGGTCTTCAAATCAAATTTAGTTATATAGCGCTGCCAACCCACAGTGCTGTACAGAAACCCAGCCTAAAACCCCAACAGGAAACAATGGGTAGCACGGTGGCTAGGAAAAACTCATCAGATCAAATCAAATCAAATCAAATCAAATTTATTTATATAGCCTCTTCGTGGCATCAGCTGATATCTCAAAAGATGCTGTTGACAGAAACCCAGCCTAAAATAAGGCAAACAGCAAACAATGCAGGTGCAAAGCACGGTGGACTGGGAAAAAGCTCATGTCAGAAAGGCCAAAACCTAGGAAGAAACCTAGAGAGGAACCGAGGCTATGTGGGGTGGCCAGTCCTCTTCTGGCTGTGCCGGGTAGAGATTATAACAGAACATGACCAAGATGTTCAAATGTTCATAAATGACCAGCATGGTCGAATAATAATAAGGCAGAACAGTTGAAACTGGAGCAGCAGCACAGTCAGGTGGACTGGGGACAGCAAGGAGCCATCATGTCAGGTAGTCCTGGGGCATGGTCCTAGGGCTCAGGTCATCCGAGAGAGAGAAAGAAAGAGAGAAGGAGAGAATTAGAGAATGCACACTTAGATTCACACAGGACACCGAATCAGAGAGGTCTTCAATGTAGTGCGCTGCCAACCCACAGCTCTCTGCACCCTCCCCCAACAGGACGGGTAGCCTACTCTCATCAGAGAGGTCTTAGCAGATGTTCTTATCCAGAGCGACTTATAGTAGTGTATTGATCTTCAGATAGCTAGGTGGGCCAGTCATAGTCAGGACATTCATCTCCAGATAGCTAGGTGGACCAGTCATAGTCAGTACATTCATCTCCAGATAGCTAGGTGGACCAGTCATAGTCAGTACATTCATCTCCAGATAGCTCGGTGGACCAGTCATAGTCAGTACATTCATCTCCAGATAGCTCGGTGGACCAGTCATAGTCAGTACATTCATCTCCAGATAGCTAGGTAGACCAGTCATAGTCAGTACATTCATCTCCAGATAGCTAGGTGGACCAGTCATAGTCAGTACATTCATCTCCAGATAGCTAGGTGGACCAGTCATAGTCAGTACATTCATCTCCAGATAGCTAGGTGGACCAGTCATAGTCAGTACATTCATCTCCAGATAGCTAGGTGGACCAGTCATAGTCAGGACATTCATCTCCAGATAGCTAGGTGGGACAACCACATATCACAGGCTTTGTAGTACATGTTTCGTCAATAAAGTAGTTATCAGCTAGTAAAAGGGAGGACCCAGAGGAGTCAGCTAGAAAAAGGGAGGACCCAGAGGAGTCAGCTAGAAAAGGGGAGGACCTGGAGGAGTCACCTAGAAAAGGGGAGGACCCAGAGGAGTCACCTAGAAAAGGGGAGGACCTGGAGGAGTCACCTAGTAAAGGGGAGGACCCAGAGGAGTCAGCTAGTAAAGGGGAGGATCCAGAGGAGTCACCTAGTAAAGGGGAAGGCCCAGAGGAGTCAGCTAGTAAAGGGGAGGACCTGGAGGAGTCAGCTAGTAAAGGGGAGGACCCAGAGGAGTCAGCTAGTAAAGGGGAGGACCTGGAGGAGTCAGCTAGTAAAGGGGAGGACCCAGAGGAGTCGGCTAGTAAAGGGGAGGACCTGGAGGAGTCAGCTAGTAAAGGGGAGGACCTGGAGGAGTCAGCTAGTAAAGGGGAGGACCCAGAGGAGTCAGCTAGTAAAGGGGAGGCCCTGGAGGAGTCAGCTAGTAAAGGGGAGGATCTGGAGGAGTCAGCTAGTAAAGGGGAGGACCCAGAGTAGTCAGCTAGTAAAGGGGAGGACCCAGAGGAGTCAGCTAGTAAAGGGGAGGACCCAGAGGAATCTAGGTCAGACTATTCCTCTGACCTGGTAGGTTATTAAACCCAGGTAGACTATTCCTCTGGCCTGGTAGGTTATTAAACCCAGGTAGACTAATCCTCTGACCTGGTAGGTTATTAAACCCAGGTAGACTATTCCTCTGACCTGGTAGGTTATTAAACCCAGGTAGACTATTCCTCTGACCTGGTAGGTTATTATACCCAGGTAGACTATTCCTCTGACCTGGTAGGTTATTAAA
>NC_068429.1:4749723-4792223 GCF_023373465.1 Oncorhynchus keta | reverse complement strand
CCAACCAACGAGGCACCAACCAATATGGCACCAACCAACGAGGCACCAACCAACGAGGCACCAACCAATATGGCACCAACCAACGAGGCACCAACCAATATGGCACCAACCAACGAGGCACCAACCAATATGGCACCAACCAACGAGGCACCAACCAATATGGCACCAACCAACAAGGCACCAACCAATATGGCACCAACCAACGAGGCACCAACCAATATGGCACCAACCAACGAGGCACCAACCAATATGGCACCAACCAATATGGCACCAACCAATATGGCACCAACCAATATGGCACCAACCAATATGGCACCAACCAATATGGCACCAACCAATATGGCACCAACCAATATGGCACCAACCAATATGGCACCAACCAATATGGCACCAACCAATATGGCACCAACCAACGAGGCACCAACCAATATGGCACCAACCAATATGGCACCAACCAATGAGGCACCAACCAACGAGGCACCAACCAATATGGCACCAACCAAAGGCACCAACCAATATGGCACCAACCAACACCAACCAACGAGGCACCAGGCACCAACCAACGAGGCACCAACCAATATGGCACCAACCAACGAGGCACCAACCAACCAATATGGCACAACCAATAGGCACCAACCAATAGGCACCAACCAACGAGGCACCAACCAATATGGCACCAACCAACGAGGCACCAACCAATATGGCACCAACCAACGAGGCACCAACCAATATGGCACCAACCAATATGGCACCAACCAACGAGGCACCAACCAACGAGGCACCAACCAACGAGGCACCAACCAATATGGCACCAACCAACGAGGCACCAACCAACGAGGCACCAACCAATATGGCATCAACCAATATGGCACCAACCAACGAGGCACCAACCAACGAGGCACCAACCAACGAGGCACCAGCCAACGAGGCACCGTCCAACGAGGCACCAACCAATATGGCATCAACCAACGAGGCACCAGCCAATGAAGCAGCAACCAACGAGGCACCAGCCAAACGAGGCACCAGCCAATCAGGCACCAACCAATGTTGCAGCAACCAATGAGGCAGCAACCAATGAGGCAGCAACCAATGAGGCAGCAACCAATGAGGCAGCAACCAATGAGGCAGCAACCAATGAGGCAACAACCAATGAGGCAACAACCAATGAGGCAGCAACCAATGAGGCAGCAATGAGGCAGCAACCAATGAGGCAGCAACCAATGAGGCAGCAACCAATGAGGCAGCAACCAATGAGGCAGCAACCAATGAGGCAGCAACCAATGAGGCAACAACCAATGAGGCAGCAACCAATGGGGCAGAAACCAATGGGGCAGAAACCAATATCCTCATTAGCTGTGTAATCTAGTCTCGTCTGAGGCAGTAGGCACCAGAAACACAGTCTAGTTTCTCCCAGCTCTGCTAAATACTGACATCCATGTCATATTGTCTGACTAATCTCCTCCACGAGCTGCTGCAGTTTAATGAGTTGACCAGCCTCACTAACTCTCTGTGTTTTGTCCAAGGCTCGTGCTCTGACTCTGTACTACAGCTAAGCTCTCTCTGTCTCTCGCTTTCTCATTCTCTTTCTCTCTCTTTCTCTGACTATAGTAGACGGGAGACACACCTAACCCTCTGTGTTCTGACTCTGTACTACAGCTAAGCTCTCTCTCTCTCTCTCTCTCTCTCTCTCTCTCTCTCTCTCTCTCTCTCTCTCTCTCTCTCTCTTTCTCTGTCTATAGTAGACGGGAGACACAACTAACTCTCTGTGCTCTGACTCTGTACTACAGTTAAGCTTCCATCCGTCTCTCACTCTTTATCTGTCATTCTCTTAACCTCTCTGTCCCTCTCTCTCTCCCCCTCTTTCTGTCCCCCTTCTCTTAACCTCTCTGTCCCTCTCTCTCTCCCCCTCTTTCTCTCCCCTCTTTCTGTCCCCTTTCTCTTAACCTCTCTGTCCCTCTCTCTCTCCCCCTCTTGCTGTCCCCCTTCTCTTAACCTCTCGGTCCCTCTATAGCTCTTCCCCTCTCTCTCTCTCCCCCTCTTTCTCTCCCCCTTCTCTTAACCTCTCTGTCCCTCTCTAGCTCTCCCCCCTCTCTCTCTCCCCCTCTTTCTCTCCCCCTTCTCTTAACCTCTCTGTCCCTCTCTAGCTCTCCCCCTCTATCTCTCTCCCCCTCTTTTTCTCCCCCTTCTCTTAACCTCTCTGTCCCTCTCTAGCTCTCCCCCTCTATCTCTCTCCCCCTCTTTCTCTCCCCCTTCTCTTAACCTCTCTGTCCCTCTCTAGCTCTCCCCCTCTATCTCTCTCTCCCCTCTTTCTCTCCCCCTTCTCTTAACCTCTCTGTCCCTCTCTAGCTCTCCCCCCTCTCTCTCTCCCCCTCATTCTCTCCCCCTTCTCTTAACCTCTCTGTCCCTCTCTGTCCCTCTCTAGCTCTCCCTCCTTTCTCTCTCTCCCCCTTTCTCTCCACCTTCTCTTAACCTCTCTGTCCCTCTCTCTCTCCCCCTTTTCTTTCCCCCTTCTCTTAACCTCTCTGTCCCTCTCTAGCTCTCCCCCCCTCTCTCTCTCCCCTCATTCTCTCCCCTTCTCTTAACCTCTCTGTCCCTCTCTCTCTCCCCTCTTTCTTTCCCCCTTCTCTTAACCTCTCTGTCCCTCTCTCTCCCCCTCTCTCTCTCCCCCTCTTTCTGTCCCCCTTCTCGTTCTCTCCCCTCTCTCTCTCTTTCTCTCCCCTCTTTCTGTCCCCTTTCTCTTAACCTCTCTGTCCCTCTCTCTCTCCCCCTCTTGCTGTCCCTCTCTTAACCTCTCGGTCCCTCTATAGCCTTCCCCTCTCTCTCTCTCCCCCTCTTTCTCTCCCCTTCTCTTAACCTCTCTGTCCCTCTCTAGCTCTCCCCCTCTCTCTCCCCCCTCTTTCTCTCCCCTTCTCTTAACCTCTCCCTCTGTCCCTCTCTCTCTCCCCCTCTTTTTCCCCTTCTCTTAACCTCTCTGTCCCTCTCTAGCTCTCCCCCCTCTATCTCTCTCCCCTCTTTCTCTCCCCCTTCTCTTAACCTCTCTGTCCCTCTCTAGCTCTCCCCTCTATCTCTCTCTCTCCCTCTTTCTCTCCCCTTCTCTTAACCTCTCTGTCCCTCTCTAGCTCTCCCCCTCTCTCTCTCTCCCCTCATTCTCTCCCCCTTCTCTTAACCTCTCTGTCCCTCTGTCCCTCTCTAGCTCTCCCTCCTCTCTCTCTCCCCCTTTCTCTCCCCCTTCTCTTAACCTCTCTGTCCCTCTCTCTTTTCTTTCCCCCTTCTCTTAACCTCTCTGTCCCTCTCTAGCTCTCCCCTCTCTCTCTCTCCCCCTCTTTCTCTCCCCCTTCTCTTAACCTCTCTGTCCCTCTCTCTCTCCCCCTCTTTCTCTCACCCTTCTCTTAACCTCTCTGTCCCTCTCTAGCTCTCCCCCTCTCTCTCTCCCCCCCTCTTTCTGTCCCCCTTCTCGTAACCTCTCTGTCCCTCTCTTTCTCCATTTTTCTCTCACTTTCTCTTTCTCTCTCAAGGTTTAAAAAAAGATAAAGACATGGGGTGTCCCGAGTGGTGCAGTGGTCTAAGGAACTGCATTGCAGTGTTGAGGTGTCATTACAGTCTGGGGTTCAATCCTAGGCTGTGTCACAGTCCCATAGGGTTGACACAATTGGCCCAGCGTCGTCTGGGTTAGGGGAGGGTTTGGCCGGGGGCATTCCTTGGCTCATTGCGCTGTAGCTACTCCTTGTGGGGGGCCAGGCACCTGCAAGCTGACTTCAGTTTAGCAGTGTTTCCTCTGACACAGTGGTGTGGCAGGTGTTAAGAAGCTTGGCGGGTCATGACTTGATCTCAACCGTTGGGGAGTTGTAGCGACAAGATTGGATCGCAATTGGATATCACGGATTTGGGGGGGAAAAGGGGGTTAAAATTATAACATTTTGAAAATGTTATATTATCAGCTATGGAGAGTGTTTTAGCAATGTGAAAATTGTCGTAGTTTGAATAGCAGGGGAAGATAAATAAACACACTGTGCTATTTCACCAATGTTTCATTTGTTTAAAAAAATATATTTTTGGGTTTGTGTAATCTAAGGGAAATACGTATCTCTGATGTGGTCATTTGGTAGGAGGGACGGAAGTGCAGCTCAGTTTCCACCTCATTTTGTGGGCAGTGGGCACTAGGACTGTCCCCGACAAAAACTGGTGGAAATGTTCAAACGCTTTTCCATATATAGACACACCCTATGTGTTTTAATAAAACCAACTAAATGTAGGCTACTGAGCTTGTCTGATGCTTTACACACACTGTGATTAAATAACGAAGACACACAAATGACTCAAGAGGGAGCCAGAGATCAAGATAGACGAACCAGAAAGAAAAAACCTGTTCCCAAACCTCCTCCTCCTGCTGGCCTTCTCAGATTATGCCGTTATGTTCCTGAAGTTGCCGGTAATAGGCTGCGCCCTTTTACATTTGAAGTGCCAATTTACCTTACCATTTCTACCGATCTTGCCCGTTAGGATGTTCATATTTTCATGAACAGTTTAATTTATTTTATAATAAAGTCTTCCTCTCTTAAAATAATTGTCATGTGATTAATACAAATGATATCTAAGTGTAAATAAGAAAAATACAAATCTGAAAGTAACTGAAACATTGTGTTAACTATTCACTTGGTCCAGGCACAAGCTAGCGCTAGCTAACTTGAAACATTGTCTGAAATATTCTGGGCCCTCAGAGTTTCCTGCACCAGTGAGCTCCAGACAGACACAACTGGAGGCTATTTACGCAAAGAATAAGAAGTAATCATTTTATGACCTTTCCATCAGATCAAACATCAAAGCATGCATCCCCCATTTCACACAGAGTGGTTATCAAAGGGGAAATAGGTGCAAATATTTTTTGAAATAGGCTACGTTGAGGAACTATTGTCATTCTCAATGGATGTATAAAAAAACACACTTCGTTTACTTTGCTGTTTGAGGTGATGAAAAATAACTTTGAGAAGCTCCACATCAGTGGGGTTCGTGTTAAAGACAGAAATACTATCAGATCCCCGAATGGCATGCAGGCCAGGTAGCCTAGGCTTACTTCTATGCCTAATCAGGTGTCCTTACTCAACATGGACAGGAACGATCCAAACCAAACGACTTAACTGACAAAACTCGTAAATGGAATGAAATAAATATTTCTCACAAGTGTAGTCGTGTACCCTGCAAACAACGTGTCCAATCAGACAATGGCAACTGTAAGAATGGAATAATAATATATTGAATGCTTAAAAGAAATGACTGTAACCAAATAAACATATTTAGACGACAAATTATGGGAATTAACGGTAAATGTGCTGCTGGTGATAATGGTGTGTCATCCCTGTGGCCTCTGGAATAGTCCACTGAGACAGGCCTCTACAATGGATTAGTCCACTGAGACAGGCCTCTACAATGGATTAGTCCACTGAGACAGGCCTCTACAATGGATTAGTCCACTAGACAGGCCTCTACAATGGATTAGTCCACTGAGACAGGCCTCTACAATGGATTAGTCCACTGAGACAGGCCTCTACAATGGATTAGTCCACTGAGACAGGCCTCTATAATGGATTAGTCCACTGAGACGGGCCTCCAATGGAATAGTCCACTGAGACAGGCCTCTACAATGGATTAGTCCACTGAGACAGGCCTCCACAATGGATTAGTCCACTGAGACAGGCCTCTACAATGGATTAGTCCACTGAGACAGGCCTCCACAATGGATTAGTCCACTGAGACAGACCTCCACAATGGATTAGTCCACTGTGACAGGCTCTCCACAATGGATTAGTCCACTGAGACAGGCCTCTATAATGGATTAGTCCACTGAGACGGGCCTCCGGAATAGTCCACTGAGACAGGCCTCTACAATGGATTAGTCCACTGAGACAGACCTCTATAATGGATTAGTCCACTGAGACAGGCCTCCACAATGGATTAGTCCACTGAGACAGGCCTCCACAATGGATTAGTCCACTGAGACAGGCCTCCACAATGGATTAGTCCACTGAGACAGGCCTTCATAATGGATTAGTCCACTGAGACAGACCTCGACAATGGATTAGTCCACTAGACAGGCCTCCACAATGGATTAGTCCACTGAGACAGGCCTCCACAATGGATTAGTCCACTGAGACAGGCCTCCACAATGGATTAGTCCACTGAGACAGGCCTCCACAATGGATTAGTCCACTGAGACAGGCCTCTATAATGGATTAGTCCACTGAGACAGGCCTCTATAATGGATTAGTCCACTGAGACAGACCTCCACAATGGATTAGTCCACTGAGACAGGCCTCTACAATGGATTAGTCCACTGAGACAGGCCTCCACAATGGATTAGTCCACTGAGACAGGCCTCTACAATGGATTAGTCCACTGAGACAGACCTCCACAATGGATTAGTCCACTGAGACAGGCCTCTATAATGGATTAGTCCACTGAGACAGGCCTCTATAATGGATTATTCCACTGAGACAGACCTCCACAATGGATTAGTCCACTGAGACCGGCCTCTACAATGGATTAGTCCACTGAGACAGACCTCTATAATGGGTCAGTCCACTGAGACAGGCCTCCACAATGGATTAGTCCACTGAGACAGACCTCCACAATGGATTAGTCCACTGAGACAGGCCTCCACAATGGATTAGTCCACTGAGACGGGCCTCCACAATGGATTAGTCCACTGAGACAGGCCTCCACAATGGATTAGTCCACTGAGACAGGCCTCCACAATGGATTAGTCCACTGAGACGGACCTCTATAATGGATTAGTCCACAGAGACAGACCTCGACAATGGATTAGTCCACTGAGACAGACCTCTACAATGGATTAGTCCACTGAGACAGGCCTCCACAATGGATTAGTCCACTGAGACAGGCCTCCACAATGGATTAGTCCACTGAGACAGACCTCGACAATGGATTAGTCCACTGAGACAGGCCTCCACAATGGATTAGTCCACTGAGACCGGCCTCTATAATGGATTAGTCCACTGAGACAGACCTCCACAATGGGTCAGTCCACTGAGACAGGCCTCTATAATGGTTTAGTCCACTGAGACAGGCCTCTATAATGGATTAGTCCACTAGACGGCCATCTACAATGGATTAGTCCACTGAGACAGGCCTCTATAATGGATTAGTCCACTAGACAGGCATCTACAATGGATTAGTCCACTCAGACAGGCCTCCACAATGGATTAGTCCACTGAGACAGGCCTATATAATGGATTAGTCCACTCAGACAGACCTCCACAATGGATTAGTCCACTCAGACAGGCCTCTACAATGGATTAGTCCACTCAGACAGGCCTCTACAATGGATTAGTCCACTCAGACAGACCTCCACAATGGATTAGTCCACTCAGACAGACCTCCACAATGGATTAGTCCACTCAGACAGGCCTCTACAATGGATTAGTCCACTCAGACAGGCCTCCACAATGGATTAGTCCACTCAGACAGACCTCCACAATGGATTAGTCCACTCAGACAGGCCTCCACAATGGATTAGTCCACTCAGACAGGCCTCTACAATGGATTAGTCCACTGAGACAGGCCTCCACAATGGATTAGTCCACTAGACAGGCCTCCACAATGGATTAGTCCACTCAGACAGACCTCTACAATGGATTAGTCCACTGAGACAGGCCTCTACAATGGATTGGTCCACTGAGACAGGCCTCTACAATGGATTAGTCCACTGAGACAGGCCTCCACAATGGATTAGTCCACTGAGACAGGCCTCCACAATGGATTAGTCCACTCAGACAGGCCTGTACAATGGATTAGTCCACTTGACAGGCCTCTACAATGGATTAGTCCACTGAGACAGACCTCTATAATGGATTAGTCCACTGAGACAGGCCTCCACAATGGATTAGTCCACTGGGACAGGCCTCCACAATGGATTAGTCCACTGAGACAGACCTCTATAATGGATTAGTCCACTGAGACAGGCCTCCACAATGGATTAGTCCACTGAGACAGACCTCTATAATGGATTAGTCCACTGAGACAGGCCTCCACAATGGATTAGTCCACTGAGACAGGCCTCCACAATGGATTAGTCCACTAGACAGGCCTCTACAATGGATTAGTCCACTGAGACAGGCCTCTACAATGGATTAGTCCACTGAGACAGGCCTCTATAATGGATTAGTCCACTAGACAGGCCTCTACAATGGATTAGTCCACTCAGACAGGCCTCTACAATGGATTAGTCCACTGAGACAGACCTCTATAATGGATTAGTCCACTGAGACAGGCCTCCACAATGGATTAGTCCACTGAGACAGGCCTCTACAATGGATTAGTCCACTGAGACAGGCCTCTATAATGGATTAGTCCACTGAGACAGGCCTCTACAATGGATTAGTCCACTGAGACAGGCCTCTACAATGGATTAGTCCACTCAGACAGACCTCCACAATGGATTAGTCCACTGAGACAGGCTCTACAATGGATTAGTCCACTCAGACAGACCTCCACAATGGATTAGTCCACTGAGACAGGCCTCTACAATGGATTAGTCCACTGAGACAGGCCTCTACAATGGATTAGTCCACTAGACAGACCTCCACAATGGATTAGTCCACTGAGACAGGCCTCTACAATGGATTAGTCCACTGAGACAGGCCTCCATAATGGATTAGTCCACTGAGACAGGCCTCTACAATGGGAGTCCACTGAGACAGACCTCCACAATGGATTAGTCCACTGAGACAGACCTCCACAATGGATTAGTCCACTGAGACAGGCCTCTACAATGGATTAGTCCACTAGACAGGCCTCTATAATGGATTAGTCCACTAGACAGGCCTCTACAATGGATTAGTCCACTGAGACAGGCCTCTATAATGGATTAGTCCACTAGACAGGCCTCTACAATGGATTAGTCCACTAGACAGGCCTCTATAATGGATTAGTCCACTAGACAGGCCTCTATAATGGATTAGTCCACTGAGACAGGCCTCTACAATGGATTAGTCCACTAGACAGGCCTCTACAATGGATTACTCCACTCAAATGGGCGTCAATCAAGACCTGCCATAAAAGTCAATTTTTTCACTACTGATCGACCCCACAAATTATCGGTCGACCAACAGCCAATGGACCAGTTGACTAAAGTGGGTCAGCCCTAGTGTACACACAGCCTGTCTTGTCTTGAGAGCCAGGTCTGCCTATGGTGACCTCTCTTAATAGCAGGGTTATGCTCACTGAGTCGGTACATAGTCAACTATTTTCTTAATGTTGGGTCAGTCACAGTGGTCAGGTGATCTGTGTATTCTCTGTTTATAGACAGATAGCATTCCAATTCCAGTTTTTTGGGGGGTTGATTCTTTCCAGTGTGTCAAATAGTTCTTGCTTTCTCATAATTTGGTTTGGTCTAATGGTGTTGCTGTCCTGGTTCTCTGTGGGGTCTGTTTTGGGGTCTGTTCTCTCTCTCTCTCTCTCTCTCTCTCTCTCTCTCTCTCTCTCTCTCTCTCTCTCTCTCTCTCTCTCTCTCTCTCTCTCTCTCTCTCTGTCCCATGCTGCCTGTCATGTGTTCCTCTTTGATTCTGTCACTCATTCCCATCTCTATGGTAACTCTGACATTTTACCACTATACTGGGGGTTGGGAAGTAGGCTAATTTCCTTTGTTGTGTTAAGATCCCATTGTCCCATCTATTGCCAGCAGCAGACCACCCTGCATCCCACTGCTGGCCTCTGAAACTAAGCAGGGTTGGTCCTGGTCAGTCCCTGGATGGGGGACCAGATGCTGCTGGATGTGGTGTTGGAGGGCCAGTAGGAGGCACTCCCTGGTCAGTCCCTGGATGGGAGACCAGATGCTACTGGATGTCGTGTTGGAGGGCCAGTAGGAGGCACTCCCTGGTCAGTCCCTGGATGGGAGACCAGATGCTGCTGGATGTGGTGTTGGAGGGCCAGTAGGAGGCACTCCCTGGTCAGTCCCTGGATGGGAGACCAGATGCTGCTGGATGTGGTGTTGGAGGGCCAGTAGGAGGCACTCCCTGGTCAGTCCCTGGATGGGAGACCAGATGCTGCTGGATGTGGTGTTGGAGGGCCAGTAGGAGGCACTCCCTGGTCAGTCCCTGGATGGGAGACCAGATGCTACTGGATGTGCTGTTGGAGGGCCAGTAGGAGGTGGTCTTTCCTCTGGTCTTAAAAAATATCCGGAAAATCGTAATTATTTTGTGTAGTTACACCGTGATGTAACTTAGAACAGTTTGTACGACATAAACTCACACTGTGTTTTGCAGTTTCTAAACATGGTTAATAAATCTCTTTTTTACCTAGATGTAATTTCCTGTCGGAGTACTACAAACGTTCTTGCACCTTGTTATACCACTATTAGTTATCCCAGACCTTGATATCATATCAGTAGCACATTAGCTACTGGAACTCATTAAGCTGGTCTCATTTTCATGATGTGCTACTTGGTAGAAACTCTCCTTTTGCTTCCCTTGCAGTTGAATAATTGTTTTATCACGGTTGTAGTTCGATTTTAAGTTTGAAGTGTGTTAGCTGTCATGTTCACTAGTGCAGTACCTTTCTTGCTCTTTTCCCAACAATGCAGTAGTAGTGTACAGCATCCATTAAAAAGTCACGTTGAACAAAAATACACGAGAAATAAGAAATCGTGAAAGTAAGCATGCTATATACAGGGACAGTAGTTATATACAGGGACAGTTCCAGGGTCAGTAGCTATATACAGGGTCAGTAGTTATATACAGGGTCAGTAGCTATATACAGGGTCAGTAGCTATATACAGGGACAGTAGTTATATACAGGGTCTGTTCCAGGGTCAGTAGCTATATACAGGGACAGTTCCAGGGTCAGTAGCTATATACAGGGACAGTTCCAGGGTCAGTAGTTATATACAGGGTCAGTAGCTATATACAGGGACAGTAGTTATATACAGGGTCTGTTCCAGGGTCAGTAGCTATATACAGGGACAGTTCCAGGGTCAGTAGCTATATACAGGGACAGTTCCAGGGTCAGTAGTTATATACAGGGTCAGTAGCTATATACAGGGTCAGTAGTTATATACAGGGTCAGTAGTTATATACAGGGTCAGTAGTTATATACAGGGTCAGTAGTTATATACAGGGTCAGTAGTTATATACAGGGTCAGTAGTTATATACAGGGTCAGTAGTTATATACAGGGTCAGTAGTTATATACAGGGACAGTAGTTATATACAGGGACAGTTCCAGGGTCAGTAGTTATATACAGGGACAGTAGTTATATACAGGGTCAGTAGCTATATACAGGGACAGTAGTTATATACAGGGACAGTTACAGGGTCAGTAGCTATATACAGGGACAGTAGTTATATACAGGGTCAGTAGTTATATACAGGGACAGTAGTATATACAGGGACAGTTACAGGGTCAGTAGTTATATACAGGGTCAGTAGTTATATACAGGGTCAGTAGCTATATACAGGGACAGTAGTTATATACAGGGACAGTTACAGTTATATACAGGGTCAGTAGTTATATACAGGGACAGTAGTTATATACAGGGTCAGTAGTATATACAGGGTCAGTAGTTATATACAGGGTCAGTAGTTATATACAGGGTCAGTAGTTATATACAGGGACAGTTATATACAGGGTCAGTAGTTATATACAGGGACAGTAGTTATATACAGGGTCTGTTCCAGGGTCAGTAGCTATATACAGGGTCAGTAGTTATATACAGGGACAGTAGTTATATACAGGGACAGTAGTTATATACAGGGTCAGTAGTTATATACAGGGTCAGTAGTTATATACAGGGACAGTAGTTATATACAGGGACAGTAGTTATATACAGGGTCAGTAGTTATATACAGGGTCAGTAGTTATATACAGGGACAGTAGTTATATACAGGGACAGTAGTTATATACAGGGACAGTTCCAGGGTCAGTAGTTATATACAGGGACAGTAGTTATATACAGGGTCAGTAGTTATATACAGGGTCAGTAGTTATATACAGGGTCAGTAGTTATATACAGGGACAGTAGTTATATACAGGGACAGTAGTTATATACAGGGACAGTAGTTATATACAGGGTCAGTAGTTATATACAGGGTCAGTAGCTATATACAGGGTCAGTAGTTATATACAGGGACAGTAGTTATATACAGGGACAGTTCCAGGGTCAGTAGTTATATACAGGGACAGTAGTTATATACAGGGACAGTAGTTATATACAGGGACAGTTCCAGGGTCAGTAGTTATATACAGGGACAGTAGTTATATACAGGGACAGTAGTTATATACAGGGACAGTTCCAGGGTCAGTAGCTATATACAGGGACAGTTCCAGGGTCAGTAGCTATATACAGGGACAGTTCCAGGGTCAGTAGTTATATACAGGGTCAGTAGCTATATACAGGGTCAGTAGTTATATACAGGGTCAGTAGTTATATACAGGGTCAGTAGTTATATACAGGGTCAGTAGTTATATACAGGGACAGTTCCAGGGTCAGTAGCTATATACAGGGACAGTTCCAGGGTCAGTAGCTATATACAGGGACAGTTCCAGGGTCAGTAGTTATATACAGGGTCAGTAGCTATATACAGGGTCAGTAGCTATATACAGGGTCAGTAGTTATATACAGGGTCAGTAGTTATATACAGGGTCAGTAGTTATATACAGGGTCAGTAGTTATATACAGGGACAGTAGTTATATACAGGGTCAGTAGTTATATACAGGGTCAGTTCCAGGGTCAGTAGCTATATACAGGGACAGTAGTTATATACAGGGTCAGTAGTTATATACAGGGTCAGTAGTTATATACAGGGACAGTAGTTATATACAGGGTCAGTAGTTATATACAGGGTCAGTAGTTATATACAGGGTCAGTAGTTATATACAGGGTCAGTAGTTATATACAGGGACAGTAGTTATATACAGGGACAGTTCCAGGGTCAGTAGTTATATACAGGGTCAGTAGCTATATACAGGGTCAGTAGTTATATACAGGGTCAGTAGTCAGTAGTTATATACAGGGACAGTCAGTAGCTATATACAGGGTCAGTAGTTATATACAGGGTCAGTAGTTATATACAGGGTCAGTAGTTATATACAGGGTCAGTAGCTATATACAGGGTCAGTAGTTATATACAGGGTCAGTAGTTATATACAGGGTCAGTAGTTATATACAGGGTCAGTAGCTATATACAGGGTCAGTAGTTATATACAGGGTCAGTAGTTATATACAGGGTCAGTAGTTATATACAGGGTCAGTAGTTATATACAGGGTCAGTAGTTATATACAGGGTCAGTAGCTATATACAGGGTCAGTAGCTATATACAGGGTCAGTAGTTATATACAGGGTCAGTAGCTATATACAGGGTCAGTAGTTATATACAGGGTCAGTAGTTATATACAGGGTCAGTAGTTATATACAGGGTCAGTAGCTATATACAGGGTCAGTAGCTATATACAGGGTCAGTAGTTATATACAGGGTCAGTAGCTATATACAGGGTCAGTAGCTATATACAGGGTCAGTAGTTATATACAGGGTCAGTAGTTATATACAGGGTCAGTAGCTATATACAGGGTCAGTAGCTATATACAGGGTCAGTAGTTATATACAGGGTCAGTAGCTATATACAGGGTCAGTAGCTATATACAGGGTCAGTAGTTATATACAGGGTCAGTAGCTATATACAGGGACAGTAGCTATATACAGGGTCAGTAGTTATATACAGGGTCAGTAGTTATATACAGGGTCAGTAGCTATATACAGGGTCAGTAGCTATATACAGGGTCAGTAGCTATATACAGGGTCAGTAGTTATATACAGGGTCAGTAGCTACAGTGGGGAGAACAAGTATTTGATACACTGCTGATTTTGCAGGTTTTCCTACTTACAAAGCATGTAGAGGTCTCTAATTTTTATCACAGGTACACTTCAACTGTGAGAGACGGAATCTAAAACAAAAATCCAGAAAATCACATTGTATAATTTTTAAGTAATGAATTAGCATTTTATTGAAGGACTTAAGTATTGGATCACCTATCAACCAGGGCAGAATATAATAATAATAATATATAATAATAATATATGCCATTTAGCAGACGCTTTTATCCAAAGCGACTTACAGTCATGTGTGCATACATTCTACGTATGGGTGGTCCCGGGAATCGAACCCACTACCCTGGCGTTACAAGCGCCATGCTCTACCAACTGAGCTACAGAAGGACCATAGCCTTGGGCATGGTGCATCACTAATCTTTATAAGTGGCTGTACATTTCATAGGGCGGTGTACAGAAGTGTGTGTGTGTGTGTGTGTGTGTGTGTGTGTGTGTGTGTGTGTGTGTGTGTGTGTGTGTGTGTGTGTGTGTGTGTGTGTGTGTGTGTGTGTGTGTGTGTGTGTGTGTGTGTGTGTGTGTGTGTGTGAGAGAGAGAGAGAGGGAATTTGACAGGCACTTTACAGAAGTATGAAGAAGAACGGCTGTTCTTGGGTCAGTCTTTTCCAGAGGCTCCAACAACCTGCTGTGAATATTTAAAGCTTAAAGTTAATGCTCTCCTCTGGGCTCAGATCATTTGACTGGTTCGGGAATTTGTTGGAGGATAATCATATATCTCATTCAGGATTTAGGATTTTGCATTGTTAGGAAATAGGGTCTTACAGAATTATGGAATAGTTTGGAAAATGGGAAGATTAGCGAACAGAGTTATTATCGAATCGGTCGATTAACGGCTATGTCAGCCAGATGATCCAAATATAGACTTCTTCACCTTTATATAGGTAGTTATTATATAGGTAGTTATTATATAGGTAGTTATTATATAGGTAGTTATTATATAGGTAGTTATTATATAGGTAGATATTATATAGGTAGTTATTATATAGGTAGTTATTAGTAGTTATTATATAGGTAGTTATTATATAGGTAGTTATTATATAGGTAGTTATTATATAGGTAGTTATTATATAGGTAGTTATTATATAGGTAGTTATTATATAGGTAGTTATTATGTAGGTAGTTATTATATAGGTAGTTATTATATAGGTAGTTATTATATAGGTAGTTATTATATAGGCAGTTATTATATATGAAGTTATTATATAGGTAGTTATTATATATGTAGTTATTATATAGGTAGTTATTATATAGGTAGTTATTATATAGGTAGTTATTATATAGGTAGTTATTATATAGGTAGTTATTATATATGAAGTTATTATATATGAAGTTATTATATAGGTAGTTATTATATAGGCAGTTATTATATATGAAGTTATTATATAGGTAGTTATTATATAGGTAGTTATTATATATGTAGTTATTATATAGGTAGTTATTATATAGGTAGTTATTATATATGAAGCTATTATATAGGTAGTTATTATATAGGTAGTTAATATATATGTAGTTATTATGTAGGTAGTTATTATATATGAAGATATTATATATGAAGTAATTATATAGGTAGTTATTAGTAGTTAGGTAGTTATTATATAGGTAGTTATTATAATTATATAGTTATTATATATGTAGTTATTATATAGGCTTATTATATATGGTTATTATATAGGCCAGTTATTATATATGTAGTTATTATATAGGTAGTTATTATATAGGTAGTTATTATATAGGTAGATACATGGTTATTATATAGGTAGTTATTATATAGGTAGTTATTATATATGAAGTTATTATATAGGTAGTTATTATATAGGTAGTTATTATATATGTAGTTATTATATATGAAGTTATTATATAGGTAGTTATTATATAGGCAGTTATTATATATGAAGTTATTATATAGGTAGTTATTATATAGGTAGTTATTATATATGTAGTTATTATATAGGTAGTTATTATATAGGTAGTTATTATATAGGTAGTTATTATATATGTAGTTATTATATAGGTAGTTATTATATATGAAGATATTATATATGAGGTAGATATTATATAAGTAGTTATTTATTTATAAGGCCTTCGTATATCAGTTGAAATCTCAAAGTGCTGTACAGAAACCCAGCCTAAAACCCCAAACAGCAAGCAATGCAGGTGTAGAAGCACGGTGGCTAGGAAAAACTCCCTAGAAAGGCCAAAACCTAGGAAGAAACCTAGAGAAGAACCAGGCTATGTGGGGTGGCCCGTCCTCTTCTGGCTGTGCCGGGTGGAGATTATAACAGAAGATGGCCAAGATGTTCAAATGTTCATAAATGACCAGCATGGTCGAATAATAGTAAGGCAGAACAGTTGAAACTGGAGCAGCAGCATGGCCAGGTGGACTGGGGACAGCAAGGAGTCATCATGTCAGGTAGTCCTGGGGCATGGTCCTAGGGCTCAGGTCAGTTGAAACTGGAGCAGCAGCATGGCCAGGTGGACTGGGGACAGCAAGGAGTCATCATGTCAGGTAGTCCTGGTGCATGGTCCTAGGGCTCAGGTCCCCCGAGAGAGAGAGAGAAAGAAAGAAGGAGAGAATTAGAGAACGCACACTTAGATTCACACAGGACACCGAATTAGAACAGGAGAAGTACTCCAGATATAACAAACTGACCCTAGCCCCCCGACACAAACTACTGCAGCATAAATACTGGAGGCTGAGACAGGAGGGGACAGGAGACACTGTGGCCCCATCCGAGGACACCCCCGGACAGGGCCAAACAGGAAGGATATAACCCCACCCACTTTGCCAAAGCACAGCCCCCACACCACTAAAGGGATATCTTCAACCACCAACTTACCATCCTGAGACAAGGCTGAGTATAGCCCACAAAGATCTCCGCCACGGCACAGCCCAAGTGGGGGAGGGGGGCGCCAACCCAGACAGGATGACCACAACAGTGAATCAACCCACTCAGGTGACGCACCCCCTGCAGGGACGGCATGAGAGAGCACCAGTAAGCCAGTGACTCAGCCCCTGTAATAGGGTTAGAGGCAGAGAATCCCAGTGGAAAGAATCCCATTATATAGGAAGTTATTATATAGGTAGTTATTATATAGGTAGTTATTATATAGGTAGTTATTATATATGAAGTTATTATATAGGTAGTTATTATATAGGTAGTTATTATATATGAAGTTATTATATAGGTAGTTATTATATAGGTAGTTATTATATAGGTAGTTATTATATATGAAGTTATTATATAGGTAGTTATTATATAGGTAGTTATTATATAGGTAGTTATTATATATGAAGATATTATATATGAAGTTTTTATATATGAGGTAGATATTATATAGGTAGTTATTATATAGGAAGTTATTATATTGTTATACTAACCAAGCGAAAACATCCCAGCCTAGTCAGAGACCAGTATGGTTAGAAGCAGGTTGAAAACATCCCAGCCTAGTCAGAGACCAGTATGGTTAGAAGCAGGTTGAAAACATCCCAGCCTAGTCAGAGACCAGTATGGTTAGAAGCAGGTTGAAAACATCCCAGCCTAGTCAGAGACCAGTATGGTTAGAAGCAGGTTGAAAACATCCCAACCTAGTCAGAGACCAGTATGGTTAGAAGCAGGTTGAAAACATCCCAGCCTAGTCAGAGACCAGTATGGTTAGAAGCAGGTTAAAAACATCCCAGCCTAGTCAGAGACCAGTATGGTTAGAAGCAGGTTGAAAACATCCCAGCCTAGTCAGAGACCAGTATGGTTAGAAGCAGGTTGAAAACATCCCAGCCTAGTCAGAGACCAGTATGGTTAGAAGCAGGTTGAAAACATCCCAGCCTAGTCAGAGACCAGTATGGTTAGAAGCAGGTTAAAAACATCCCAACCTAGTCAGAGACCAGTATGGCTGGAAGCACTTTGTATGTCTAGTGTTGCCTGGAGTGTGTGAGCGATGAGCGCACGATTCTGTTCTTGATTTGGAGAATGTTGTTTGACAGTTGTCATAATGAGCCTCAAGGCTTGAATCAGCATTTGAGTGGCACATCATCAACAGCATTAGTGGCCATGGCATTATGTGGCCACAGTGTTTGCTGCCTTTATGAATCATGTCCAATTAGGGGAAGTCTTCATAATGTAGACAGGCTAATTGGATGCGACAGGGGAAGTTTTTTCGCACTGGGAAATAAAACTTCTCCCGACGTGCTGTTCTAAACTAGTTCACTTCACTGAGTGATGTGCCGGGCTGTGACAGTTTTTCATCATGGTGTTACATAATGAATAACCTATATGATAATGACTGGTGCTACATAATGAATAACCTGTATGATAATGACTGGTGTTACATAATGAATAATCTATATGATAATGACTGGTGCTACATAATGAATAATCTATATGATAATGACTGGTGTTACATAATGAATAACCTATATGATAATGACTGGTGCTACATAATGAATAACCTATATGATAATGACTGGTGCTACATAATGAATAACCTATATGATGATGACTGGTGCTACATAATGAATAACCTATATGATAATGACGGGTGTTACATAATGAATAACCTATATGATGATGACTGGTGTTACATAATGAATAACCTATATGATAATGACTGGTGTTACATAATGAATAACCTATATGATAATGACGGGTGTTACATAATGAATAACCTATATGATAATGACTGGTGTTACATAATGAATAACCTATATGATAATGACGGGTGTTACATAATGAATAACCTATATGATGATGACTGGTGCTACATAATGAATAACCTATATGATAATGACTGGTGTTACATAATGAATAATCTATATGATAATGACTGGTGCTACATAATGAATAACCTATATGATAATGACTGGTGTTACATAATGAATAACCTATATGATAATGACTGGTGTTACATAATGAATAATCTATATGATAATGACTGGTGCTACATAATGAATAACCTATATGATAATGACTGGTGTTACATAATGAATAATCTATATGATAATGACTGGTGCTACATAATGAATAACCTATATGATAATGACTGGTGTTACATAATGAATAACCTATATGATAATGACTGGTGCTACATAATGAATAACCTATATGATAATGACTGGTGCTACATAATGAATAACCTATATGATAATGACTGGTGTTACATAATGAATAATCTATATGATAATGACTGGTGCTACATAATGAATAACCTATATGATAATGACTGGTGCTACATAATGAATAACCTATATGATAATGACTGGTGCTACATAATGAATAACCTATATGATAATGCATTTGTTCTATAACAATGAACAGATGGTAAGCCTATGTAGATATATAAATATTAAAAACACATCCAACTTAAAGTATACCTAGCTGTAGCCTACCATAAAATATGTATTTTGACCAATCACATCAGATCTTTTTCAAATCAGATGTGATCTAATTGGTCAGAACAGCTCTGGAAGGCCTTCACCATGTGGAACTACCACCTAGTTCACAGCCTCGCCTGTCATGAACTAATTCACTTTCGTCTTTGTGTGGGGATATGATGGAATGTTAATCCCATTGTATTCTATGTATTGATGTAAAATAACGGATAAATAAATAAATACAAATGTACAATGTTCATGTGGACGCAGCAGGACTCTCTATTTGTCCAAGTCAAATTTACCCTCTGGAACAATAAAGTCTATCATATCATATAAAATACCAATTAGTGGGAGAACAAAATGAATAGAATTGTGCTGCCAGTCTAAACGTAGCCATCGTATGTTTTCCTGAATGAGAAGAGAACTCGTGAAACCTCTGGAGACTTGAAAAACAGACATTTAGTCGCCCGCGTTTCCGACATTCCGTCTTTACTTACAGGATTCCTGTATTTCCTGGAGTAGTCTCTGAGAGTATTTCCTGGAGCAGTCTCTGAGAGTATTTCCTGGAGCAGTCTCTGAGAGTATTTCCTGGAGCAGTCTCTGAGAGTATTTCCTGGAGCAGTCTCTGAGAGTATTTCCTGGAGCAGTCTCTGAGAGTATTTCCTGGAGCAGTCTCTGAGAGTATTTCCTGGAGCAGTCTCTGAGAGTATTTCCTGGAGCAGTCTCTGAGAGTATTTTATTGGAGCAGTCTCTGAGAGTATTTCCTGGAGTAGTCTCTGAGAGTATTTCCTGGAGCAGTCTCTGAGAGTATTTCCTGGAGGAGTCTCTGAGAGTATTTCCTGGAGCAGTCTCTGAGAGTATTTCCTGGAGCAGTCTCTGAGAGTATTTCCTGGAGCAGTCTCTGAGAGTATTTTATTGGAGCAGTCTCTGAGAGTATTTCCTGGAGCAGTCTCTGAGAGTATTTCCTGGAGCAGTCTCTGAGAGTATTTCCTGGAGCAGTCTCAGAGAGTATTTCCTGGAGTAGTCTCTGAGAGTATTTCCTGGAGCAGTCTCTGAGAGTATTTCCTGGAGTAGTCTCTGAGAGTATTTCCTGGAGCAGTCTCTGAGAGTATTTCCTGGAGCAGTCTCTGAGAGTATTTTATTGGAGCAGTCTCTGAGAGTATTTTATTGGAGCAGTCTCTGAGAGTATTTTATTGGAGCATTCTCTGAGAGTATTTCCTGGAGTAGTCTCGGAGAGTATTTCCTGGAGCAGTCTCTGAGAGTATTTCCTGGAGCAGTCTCTGAGAGTATTTCCTGGAGCAGTCTCTGAGAGTATTTCCTGGAGCAGTCTCTGAGAGTATTTCCTGGAGCAGTCTCTGAGAGTATTTCCTGGAGCAGTCTCTGAGAGTATTTCCTGGAGCAGTCTCTGAGAGTATTTCCTGGAGCAGTCTCTGAGAGTATTTCCTGGAGCAGTCTCTGAGAGTATTTTATAGAAGCAGTCTCAGACAGTATTTTATTGGAGCAGTCTCTGAGAGTATTTCCTGGAGCAGTCTCTGAGAGTATTTCCTGGAGTAGTCTCTGAGAGTATTTCCTGGAGTAGTCTCTGAGAGTATTTCCTGGAGCAGTCTCTGAGAGTATTTCCTGGAGTAGTCTCTGAGAGTATTTCTTGGAGTAGTCTCTGAGAGTATTTCCTGGAGTAGACTCTGAGAGTATTTCCTGGAGCAGTCTCTGAGAGTATTTTATTGGAGCAGTCTCTGAGAGTATTTCCTGGAGCAGTCTCTGAGAGTATTGTATTGGAGCAGTCTCTGAGAGTATTTTATTGGAGCAGTCTCTGAGAGTATTTTATTGGAGCAGTCTCTGACAGTATTTCCTGGAGCAGTCTCTGAGCGTATTTTTTTGGAGCAGTCTCTGAGAGTATTTCCTGGAGCAGTCTCTGAGAGTGTTTCCTGGAGTAGTCTCTGATAGTATTTCCTGGAGCAGTCTCTGAGAGTATTTCCTGGAGCAGTCTCTGAGAGTATTTTATTGGAGCAGTCTCTGAGAGTATTTTATTGGAGCAGTCTCTGAGAGTATTTTATTGGAGCAGTCTCTGAGTTTGAGTTAAGCAGATGGAACTTAAAGGCTGGTGTGTGTCACTAGGAATGAGTCCTACTCCAGGTTGTTGAATTGTAGACTCACATATAATATGACTTCATGAACAGCCAGCCGAAGCCAGTATCCCTGCAGGGGCGTTATCATCACAATGTTTGCTTTAGTCCTACTTGGACGTTTCTGGCTTGTAAATTCGCTCAGACACTCAGTAGCACGAGAGAATACAAACGTCCCAAATGACAAGATATTCCCGACTCTCAGTATACAGGGAAAGGTTGTTATGCGGGACCAGGCCACCAGGAACACAGATATGTATACGGTAGTGTTGGAGAGAGGTTGAATCCCCGTAATATCTCATAACCAATGTTAACTTAAAATCAAACGTCTGAGAACCAACTCACCAGCTAATAGTCAGTCCTCCATAGACATCCAGCTGTTAGTGTCTCTTTATCTTTAACATGATCTGTTGTTCTGCCTCATTTCAGTCTGCTTGTTTTTCGCTACTTAGGGATTAGGGTGAAAGTAGTGCACTATATAGGGAATAGGGCTCTGGTCTATAGTAGTGCACTATATAGGGAATAGGGCTCTGGTCTATAGTAGTGCACTATATAGGGAATAGGTTCAGGTCTAAAGTAGTGCACTATATAGGGAATAGGGCTCTGGTCTAAAGTAGTGCACTATATAGGGAATAGGGCTCTGGTCTAAAGTAGTGCACTATATAGGGAATAGGGCTCTGGTCTAAAGTAGTGCACTATATAGGGAATAGGGCTCTGGTCTAAAGTAGTGCACTATATAGGGAATAGGGCTCTGGTCTAAAGTAGTGCACTATATAGGGAATAGGGCTGTGGTCTAAAGTAGTGCACTGTATAGGGAATAGGGCTGTGGTCTAAAGTAGTGCGCTATATAGGGAATAGGGTTCTGGTCTAAAGTAGTGCACTATATAGGGAATAGGGTTCTGGTCTAAAGTAGTGCACTATATAGGGAATAGGGCTCTGGTCTAAAGTAGTGCACTATATAGGGAATAGGGTTCTGGTCTAAAGTAGTGCACTATATAGGGAATAGAGCTCTGATCTATAGTAGAGCACTATACAGGGAATAGCGTGAAAGTAGTGCACTATATAGGGAACAGGGTGAAGGTTGTGCACTATATAGGGATTAGGGTGAAAGTTGTGCACTATCTAGGGAATAGAGCTCTGATCTATAGTAGAGCACTATACAGGGAATAGCGTGAAAGTAGTGCACTATATAGGGATGAGCGTGAAAGTAGTGCACTATATAGGGATTAGGGTGAAATTCTCATTCATCTCCTAAAAGCGTGCAGGCTTTGCATTTATATTTATATTCAACCATATCGAGTGAAGCAACACAGAACATTCCGTCACACAGTATTAAGCACACAGAACATTCCGTCACACAGTATTGAGCACACAGAACATTCCGTCACACAGTATTGAGCACACAGAACATTCCATCACACAGTATTAAGCACACAGAACATTCCGTCACACAGTATTAAGCACACAGAACATTCCGTCACACAGTATTGAGCACACAGAACATTCCGTCACACAGTATTAAGCACACAGAACATTCCGTCACACAGTATTTAGCACACAGAACATTGCTTCACACAGTATTGAGCACACAGAACATTCCGTCACACAGTATTAAGCACACAGAACATTCCGTCACACAGTATTAAGCACACAGAACATTCCGTCACACAGTATTAAACACACAGAACATTCCGTCACACAGTATTGAGCACACAGAACATTCCGTCACACAGTATTAAACACACAGAACATTCTGTCACACAGTATTGAGCACACAGAACATTCCGTCACACAGTATTAAACACACAGAACATTCCGTCACACAGTATTGAGCACACAGAACATTCCGTCACACAGTATTAAGCACACAGAACATTCCGTCACACAGTATTAAGCACACAGAACATTCCGTCACACAGTATTAAGCACACAGAACATTCCGTCACACAGTATTAAGCACACAGAACATTCCGTCACACAGTATTAAGCACACAGAACATTCCGTCACACAGTATTAAGTACACAGAACATTCCGTCACACAGTAGTAAGTACACAGAACATTCCGTCACACAATAGTAAGCACACAGAACATTCCGTCACACAGTATTGAGCACACAGAACATTCCGTCACACAGTATTAAGCACACAGAACATTCCGTCACACAATAGTAAGCACACAGAACATTCCGTCACACAGTATTGAGCACACAGAACATTCCGTCACACAGTATTAAGCACACAGAACATTCCGTCACACAGTATTAAGCACACAGAACATTCCGTCACACAGTATTAAGCACACAGAACATTCCGTCACACAGTATTAAGCACACAGAACATTCCTTCACACAATGTTCTGACCTACTCAGCACCGAGGGTTCCAATGTTCTGACCTACTCAGCGCTGAGGGTTCCAATGTTCTGACCTACTCAGCACCGAGGGTTCCAATGTTCTGAACTATTCAGCACTGAGGGATCCAATGTTCTGAACTATTCAGCACTGAGGGTTCCAATGTTCTGTACTACTCAGCACTGAGGGTTCCAATATTCTGAACTATTCAGCACTGAGGGTTCCAATGTTCTGAACTATTCAGCACTGAGGGATCCAATGTTCTGAACTATTCAGCACTGAGGGTTCCAATGTTCTGTACTACTCAGCACTGAGGGTTCCAATATTCTGAACTATTCAGCACTGAGGGTTCCAATGTTCTGAACTATTCAGCACTGAGGGCTCCAATATTCTGAACTATTCAGCACTGAGGGTTCCAATGTTCTGAACTATTCAGCACTAAGGGTTCTAAAGATTTTGCTATTCATTTGTATTGTACTTGTGAAATCTGTGTGTGTGTGTGTGTGTGTGTGTGTGTGTGTGTGTGTGTGTGTGTGTGTGTGTGTGTGTGTGTGTGTGTGTGTGTGTGTGTGTGTGTGTGTGTGTGTGTGTGTGTGTGTGTGTGTGTGTGTGTGTGTGTGATGTGTCTGAGACCTGCTAGCTAGAGAGACAGTGACGGTGAAAGAGATATGGAGATTTCCATCCAGACTCTTGTGACGGCTCATTGGTGATATACCACTGCTGGTGATGGAGATTATAATGTCATTGATTTCAGCAGGTGGGCTTGGGTGACTGAATAGCTTATTGGCTTCTTTCTGCAGACAGCCAATAGTCAAGACTTAGTCATTAATGAGCGATGAACGCCAAGTCTGCGTTCCAAAGGGCACCCTATTCTCTATGGGCCCTGGTCAAAAGTAGTGCACTATAAAGGGAGTAGGGTGGGATTTTGGATGTTAGAATTGGAGGACTTTCAATACACTACCCAGGAGAATGACTGGTTCAATACACTACCCAGGAGAATGACTGGTTCAATACACTACCCAGGAGAATGACTGCTTCAATACACTACCCAGGAGAATGACTGGTTCAATAAACTACCCAGGAGAATGACTGGTTCAATACACTACCCAGGAGAATGACTGGTTCAATACACTACCCAGGAGAATGACTGGTTCAATACACTACCCAGGAGAAGGACTCCTTCAATACACTACCCAGGAGAATGGCTGCGACAATACACCACCCAGGAGAATGACTGCAGGGCTGACGGTATGAGAAGAAGAGGTGTACTGGGGTGGAGAGGGACGGGTGGAGATGGGGGGCACTTAGTAAACATCTCTATTAACATCCTTGGCTTGTGTTAGCTAGCTAGACCAGTGTGTTTAGTAACAGGGATTGGCAAGGTGTTGTCCCTTCTGTTTCAGGGTCTGGCAAGCTGTGACTAGGACTGCTTCAATTAAAAGTAGCACCGTAGAACTGACTAAATGAATGTCTGTTGTGGACAGTTCCATGTGAAAAAAGACCCATGAGCACCAACCTGTTGAAGATCATGAGTTTATAGGCATAGAGAACAAAAAATTCAAACCGTTTTGTATCTTAAAAAGTAGGTAATAAGTAATGTCTTAGATTTCTGGTCAAGCACAAAAACAAAATGATTCTTAGAATACATCTCCTTACTAAATATTATAAAAAGTATTATAAATATATAATAAACACAATAATGTTGAATTAAATACTCCTGACAACTAATATCAACACTTATATTTAGTTTGGGATAAATTGTTTACTTTCTTTTAATTTTAAGAAATATTGTCTCTCTCTTTCATGTTTCTCTCTGCTGCTCTCTCTCTCCTCTCTTTCTCTTTCTGTCTGCCACACAGAGCTGGGATTTAGGCTGAGAAGTCAGTCAGTGTGCTTTGTTGGCTCGGTGGTGGCAGAAGGCAGAGGACCACATTAGTAACACAGCCTTAGCCCTCCCTGGCAGTAGACTCTGGTTAAAATATAGTCCATTATATAGGAAATAGGGCCCCATTAGGTACTCACTCTGGCTGGTAGTAACATACCCAAAGATCTCTAGGACTGTGCCCTCGCCAAGCCAAGACACTTTTATAACCCCACAATGCCTTCATCTCCATCACAGGAGACATGAGTGGCTGCTTTGGCAGACAGGGATGTCAATCAAACACTGTCCTTGGTACATCATCTTCGCTTTGTGCCCTTTTGGTATGATTGTGGAGCTGTTGTCTGGTGTAGGAAGCTGTTGATGTTGGTATGATTGTGGAGCTGTTGTCTGGTGTAGGAAGCTGTTGATTTTGGTATGATTGTGGAGCTGTTGTCTGGTGTAGGAAGCTGTTGATTTTGGTATGATTGTGGAGCTGTTGTCTGGTGTAGGAAGCTGTTGATTTTGGTATGATTGTGGAGCTGTTGTCTGGTGTAGGAAGCTGTTGATTTTGGTATGATTGTGGAGCTGTTGTCTGGTGTAGGAAGCTGTTGATTTTGGTATGATTGTGGAGCTGTTGTCTGGTGTAGGAAGCTGTTGATTTTGGTATGATTGTGGAGCTGTTGTCTGGTGTAGGAAGCTGTTGATTTTGGTATGATTGTGGAGCTGTTGTCTGGTGTAGGAAGCTGTTGATTTTGGTATGATTGTGGAGCTGTTGTCTGGTGTAGGAAGCTGTTGATGTTGGTATGATTGTGGAGCTGTTGTCTGGTGTAGGAAGCTGTTGATTTTGGTATGATTGTGGAGCTGTTGTCTGGTGTAGGAAGCTGTTGATTTTGGTATGATTGTGGAGCTGTTGTCTGGTGTAGGAAGCTGTTGATGTTGGTATGATTGTGGAGCTGTTGTCTGGTGTAGGAAGCTGTTGATCTTGGTATGATTGTGGAGCTGTTGTCTGGTGTAGGAAGCTGTTGATTTTGGTATGATTGTGGAGCTGTTGTCTGGTGTAGGAAGCTGTTGATTTTGGTATGATTGTGGAGCTGTTGTCTGGTGTAGGAAGCTGTTGATTTTGGTATGATTGTGGAGCTGTTGTCTGGTGTAGGAAGCTGTTGATGTTGGTATGATTGTGGAGCTGTTGTCTGGTGTAGGAAGCTGTTGATTTTGGTATGATTGTGGAGCTGTTGTCTGGTGTAGGAAGCTGTTGATTTTGGTATGATTGTGGAGCTGTTGTCTGGTGTAGGAAGCTGTTGATTTTGGTATGATTGTGGAGCTGTTGTCTGGTGTTTAAGGCTAGGCTTCCCGCTAGCGGGACACCTGTCGACAGAATACGGTGAAATTGGAGGGCACGCAAATTAAAATAAATAATCGTAATATTAACCATTTATTAAACATACCGATCGATTTCAGTAATCCACCCGTTCAACATTCAGACAAAGGAATCTAAAAAGCTCCCGCTAAAACTTTGTTCAAAAAAGTCAAATTACGGTTTTATTTAATCCTCAGGTATTCTAAAATGTAAATAAACTATAATATTTCATACAGAAAGAAGTATGTTCAATAGAATAGTAAAATTAGTAAACACTCGTCCTCTTTGTCGCGTGCCAACAGACTGATATTGTGCCGGGACTCTTTGTACAAAAAACTCAAAATTCTTGCTCGTTTTTGAAGAAACAAGCCTGAAACAACGAACGAAGACTGGTGACATCTAGTGGAAGCCATAGGAATTGCAATCTGGGATCCGGAATTACATAGAACCCATAGTTTTCCATTATAAGAGCCTTGGAGCTAAAAAATAAAATATTCTGGTTGGTTTTTCTTTTGGATTTTCGCCTGCCATATCAATTGTGTTGAAGTATCAGACATTATTTTCACATTTCTACAAACTTCAAAGTGTTTTCTATCCAATGCTTCCAATTATATGCATATCCTGGCTTCTGGGCCTGAGTAACAGGCAGTTTACTTTGGGCACGTCAGTCAGACGGAAATTCAGGGAAATAGACCATAGCCCTAAGGTTTAAGAAGTGAATGAATGTGATATTACTGTCTGAGACCTGCTAGCTAGAGAGACTGTGATATCATCATAGGTTTTGGTATGATTGTGGAGCTGTGGTCTGGTGTTTAATGAATGTGATATTACTGTCTGAGACCTGCTAGCTAGAGAGACTGTGATATCATCATAGGTTTTGGTATGATTGTGGAGCTGTGGTCTGGTGTTTAATGAATGTGATATTACTGTCTGAGACCTGCTAGCTAGAGAGACAGTGATATCATCATAGGTTTTGGTATGATTGTGGAGCTGTGGTCTGGTGTTTAATGAATGTGATATTACTGTCTGAGACCAGCTAGCTAGAGAGACTGTGATATCATCATAGGTTTTGGTATGATTGTGGAGCTGTTGTCTGGTGTTTAATGAATGTGATATTACCGATGCTCCATTAGGAATCAAGTGAAGATATTGCTTATCTAAGTTGTGAATTTACTGTGACTTCTTCCTGAAGGAAGCCTCTCATTTACGGTGACTTCTCCCTGAAGGAAGTATCTTATTTACAGTGACTTCTCCCTGAAGGAAGCATCTCATTTACGGTGACTTCTCCCTGAAGGAAGCATCTCATTTACGGTGACTTCTCCCTGAAGGAAGCATCTCATTTACGGAGACTTCTCCCTGAAGGAAGCATCTCATTTACGGTGACTTCTCCCTGAAGGAAGCATCTCATTTACGGTGACTTCTCCCTGAAGGAAGCATCTCATTTACGGTGACTTCTCCCTGAAGGAAGCATCTCATTTACGGAGACTTCTCCCTGAAGGAAGCATCTCATTTACGGTGACTTCTCCCTGAAGGAAGCATCTCATTTACAGAGACTTCTCCCTGAAGGAAGCATCTCATTTACAGTGACTTCTCCCTGAAGGAAGCATCTCATTTACGGTGACTTCTCCCTGAAGGAAGCATCTCATTTACGGTGACTTCTCCCTGAAGGAAGCATCTCATTTACGGTGACTTCTCCCTGAAGGAAGCATCTGCTCTTGTTTAAATTGACTCCAACCATCAAGTAATCAGCATTGTGTGGTGAAGAGGGGAAGGGGTAACTTATGAGAGAGAGGGAGAGAGACAGAGAGAGACAGAGAGAGAGAGAGAGAGAGAGAGAGAGAGAGAGAGAGAGAGAGAGAGAGAGAGAGAGAGAGAGAGAGAGAGAGAGAGAGAGAGAGAGAGACTGAGAGAGAGAGACTGAGAGAGAGAGACTGAGAGAGAGAGAGAGAGAGAGAGAGAGAGAGAGAGAGAGAGAGAGAGAGAGAGAGAGAGAGAGAGAGAGAGAGAGAGAGAGTGAGGGGTGGACAGAGTAATAAACAGACCACACCACATGTCTGTGTGTTAGACATAAATAAAAAGGCAAGCTGACGACACGAGACGGTAAGAACACCCTTCACTGTTTAAAGGGTCAGCTCCATTACCATGACAATCAACCCTCTCTCCCCCATCTGTTCACCCCCCCCAATCCCTCACCCATCTGTCCCTGTCTGAGGAGTACAGGAGTGGGTGGATGGCAGGGAGTGGGCGGTAGGGAGCTGTGTGTGTGTGTGTGTGTGTGTGTGTGTGTGTGTGTGTGTGTGTGTGTGTGTGTGTGTGTGTGTGTGTGTGTGTGTGTGTGTGTGTGTGTGTGTGTGTGTGTGTGTGTGTGTGTGTGTGTGTGTGTGTATATGTGTGCGTGTATGTGTGCGTGTGTGTGTGTTTGTATGTGTGTACGTGTATGTGTGTGTTTATGTGTGTTGTGTGTGTGTGTGTGTGTGTGTGTGTGTGTGTGTGTGTGTGTGTGTGTGTGTGTGTGTGTGTGTGTGTGTGTGTGTGTGTGTGTGTGTGTGTGTGTGTGTGTGTGTGTGTGTGCGCTTCTCCTTCAGACCCACATCAGTAACATGCTAATTCCCCTATCAGGTGATTAATAATGATGTTAATTTAGCTGCCGTTGTGGTGGAGACGACATCCAATCAGATGTAGTCATGGAACAGTAGTGGGCATCGTGGACACTCAAGTTGTACAACTGATGTTTCATTTGGCATCAAGATTCTAAGTACTCAAGATTTAGTGGTCCTTCTGTAGCTCAGTTGGTAGAGCATGGCGCTTGTAACGCCAGGGTAGTGGGTTCAATCCCCGGGACCACCCATACGTAGAATGTATGCACACATGACTGTAAGTCGCTTTGGATAAAAGCGTCTGCTAAATGGCATATATTATTATTATTATATTATAGTGGAGACGCCGTACAACGATGTAAAGATGTTTCGTACAACGGTGGTGTAAAGTGGAAACAACAAACTCTCCTGTTATATCTCACACACAAAAAAAAAATCTCTGTTTTTATCTCAACCATCGTGTCTAATGCGTCTGCACATCTGTTGTTAAATGGAGGGCCGTAGAGACACATCAAGCAAGAGGTGGCAGGACAGCGTCTGTATCTGTCTAATGCTGGGAACAAGCAAAACTAAGTAATGTCTCTCTGAATCGGCTGTGATCTCATAATGCTATGTACTCATAATGCTGGGAACTCATAATGCTATGTACTCATAATGCTGGGAACTCATAATGCTGGGAACTCATAATGCTATGTACTCATAATGCTGGGAACTCATAATGCTGGGAACTCATAATGCTGGGAACTCATAATGCTGTGAACTCATAATGCTGTGAACTCATAATGCTGTGAACTCATAATGCTGTGAACTCATAATGCTGGGAACTCATAATGCTGTGAACTTATAATGCTGGGAACTCATAATGCTTTGAACTCATAATGCTGGGAACTCATAATGCTGTGATCTCATAATGCTGTGAACTCATAATGCTGGGAACTCATAATGCTGTGAACTCATAATGCTTTGAACTCATAATGCTTTGAACTCATAATGCTGGGAACTCATAATGCTGGGAACTCATAATGCTATGAACTCATAATGCTGGGAACTCATAATGCTGTGAACTCATAATGCTGTGATCTCATAATGCTGTGAACTCATAATGCTGGAAACTCATAATGCTGGAAACTCATAATGCTGGGAACTCATAATGCTGGGAACTCATAATGCTGGGAACTCATAATGCTGTGAACTGTTCCATATGTAGTGTCACCCTGTTCCCTATGTAGTGACACCCTGTTCCCTATGTAGTGACACCCTGTTCCCTATGTAGTGACACCCTGTTCCCTATGTAGTGTCACCCTGTTCCCTATGTAGTGACACCCTGTTCCCTATGTAGTGACACCCTGTTCCCTATGTAGTGACACCCTGTTCCCTATGTAGTGTCACCCTGTTCCCTATGTAGTGGCACTCTGTTCTCTATGTAGTGGCACTCTGTTCCCTATGTAGTGGTCCCCTGTTCCCTATGTAGATGCACCATGTTCCCTATGTAGATGCACCCTGTCCCCTATGTAGTGGCACCCTGTTCCCTATGTAGTGGCACCCTGTCCCCTATGTAGTGGCACCCTGTTCCCTATGTAGTGGCACCCTGTTCCCTATGTAGTGGCACTCTGTTCCCTATGTAGTGGTCCCCTGTTCCCTATGTAGTGGCACCCTGTTCCCTATGTAGTGTCACCCTGTTCCCTATGTAGTGGCATAGAGGGTCTTACGGTTGTGAGTTAGACGTTGTAGTCATTTAGTACACAGTCTGATCCAGAGGAACTTACAGTAGTGAGTGCAGACATTTTTTTTATACTTTTTGGTATTACCAGGGCCCATAGAGCTCATAGGGCTCCGCTATTAAGTAGTGCCCTCCATTATAAAGGGAACAGTGTGTTATTTAGGACTCAGACAAGAAGTCTAGTGAAACTCTAGTCTAGTGTAGATGTGTCTAGTGTAGAGGTGTCTAGTGTAGATGTGTCTAGTGTAGATGTGTCTAGTGTAGATGTGTCTAGTGTAGAGGTGTCTAGTGTAGATGTGTCTAGTGTAGATGTGTCTAGTGTAGAGGTGTCTAGTGTAGAGGTGTCTAGTGTAGATGTGTCTAGTGTAGATGTGTCTAGTGTAGAGGTGTCTAGTGTAGAGGTGTCTAGTGTAGATGTGTCTAGTGTAGAGGTGTCTAGTGTAGATGTGTCTAGTGTAGATGTGTCTAGTGTAGATGTGTCTAGTGTAGATGTGTCTAGTGTAACTCAGTCAAGATGTGTCTGGTGTAGATGTGTCTAGTGTAGATGTGTCTAGTGTAGATGTGTCTAGTGTAGATGTGTCTAGTGTAGATGTGTCTAGTGTAGATGTGTCTAGTGTAGATGTGTCTAGTGTAGAGGTGTCTAGTGTAGATGTGTCTAGTGTAGATGTGTCTAGTGTAGAGGTGTCTAGTGTATATGTGTCTAGTGTAGATGTGTCTAGTGTAGAGGTGTCTAGTGTAGATGTGTCTAGTGTAGAGGTGTCTAGTGTAGATGTGTCTAGTGTAGATGTGTCTAGTGTAGATGTGTCTAGTGTAGATGTGTCTAGTGTAACTCAGTCAAGATGTGTCTGGTGTAGATGTGTCTAGTGTAGATGTGTCTAGTGTAGATGTGTCTAGTGTAGATGTGTCTAGTGTAGATGTGTCTAGTGTAGATGTGTCTAGTGTAACTCAGTCACGATGTGTGGTCCTTCTGTAGCTCAGTTGGTAGAGCATGGCGCTTGTAACGCCAGGGTAGTGGGTTCAATTCCTGAGACCACCCATACGTAGAATGTATGCACACATGACTGTAAGTCGCTTTGGATAAAAGCGTCCGCTAAATGGCATATATTATATTATTATGTGTCTAGTGTAGATGTGTCTAGTGTAGATGTGTCTAGTGTAGATGTGTCTAGTGTAGATGTGTCTAGTGTAGATGTGTCTAGTGTAACTCAGTCAAGATGTGTCTGGTGTAGATGTGTCTAGTGTAGATGTGTCTAGTGTAGAGGTGTCTAGTGTAGATGTGTCTAGTGTAGATGTGTCTAGTGTAACTCAGTCAAGATGTGTCTGGTGTAGATGTGTCTAGTGTAGATGTGTCTAGTGTAGATGTGTCTAGTGTAGAGGTGTCTAGTGTAGATGTGTCTAGTGTAGAGGTGTCTAGTGTATATGTGTCTAGTGTAGATGTGTCTAGTGTAACTCAGTCAAGATGTGTCTAGTGTAGATGTGTCTAGTGTAGATGTGTTTAGTGTAACTCAGTCAAGATGTGTCTATTGTAGATGTGTCTATTGTAGATGTGTCTAGTGTAGATGTGTCTAGTGTAGATGTGTCTAGTGTAGATGTGTCTAGTGTAGATGTGTCTAGTGTAACTCAGTCACGATGTGTCTAGTGTATCATGCCATTTTATTATGTGATGTCTTGTTGATTTACAGTGCCTTGCGAAAGTATTCGGCCCCCTTGAACTTTGCAACATTTTGCCACATTTCAGGCTTCAAACATAAAGATATAAAACTGTATTTTTTTGTGAAGAATCAACAACAAGTGTGACACAATCATGAAGTGGAACGACATTTATTGGATATTTCAAACTTTTTTAACAAATCAAAAACTGAAAAATTGGGCGTGCAAAATTATTCAGCCCCTTTACTTTCAGTGCTGTAGCCTAGTTACAGTATGTATTTAATCTGCTGTAGCCTAGTTACAGTATGTAGTTAGTCTGCTGTAGCCTAGTTACAGTATGTAGTTAATCTGCTGTGGCCTAGTTACAGTATGTATTTAATCTGCTGTAGCCTAGTTACAGTATGTAGTTAATCTGCTGTAGCCTAGTTACAGTATGTAGTTAATCTGCTGTGGCCTAGTTACAGTATGTATTTAATCTGCTGTAGCCTAGTTACAGTATGTAGTTAATCTGTAGTTACAGTATGTATTTAATCTGCTGTAGCCTAGTTACAGTATGTAGTTAATCTGCTGTAGCCTAGTTACAGTATGTAGTTAATCTGCTGTAGCCTAGTTACAGTATGTATTTAATCTGCTGTAGCCTAGTTACAGTATGTATTTAATCTACTGTAGCCTAGTTACAGTATGTAGTTAATCTGCTGTAGCCTAGTTACAGTATGTATTTAATCTGCTGTAGCCTAGTTACAGTATGTATTTAATCTACTGTAGCCTAGTTACAGTATGTAGTTAATCTGCTGTAGCCTATTTACAGTATGTAGTTAGTCTGCTGTAGCCTAGTTACAGTATGTATTTAATCTACTGTAGCCTAGTTACAGTATGTAGTTAATCTGCTGTAGCCTATTTACAGTATGTAGTTAGTCTGCTGTAGCCTAGTTACAGTATGTATGTAGTTAATCTACTGTAGCCTAGTTACAGTATGTATTTAATCTACTGTAGCGTCGTTACAGTATGTATTTAATCTGCTGTAGCCTAGTTACAGTATGTAGTTAATCTGCTGTAGCCTAGTTACAGTATGTAGTTAATCTGCTGTAGCCTAGTTACAGTATGTATTTAGTTAATCTACTGTAGCCTAGTTACAGTATGTAGTTAGTTAATCTACTGTAGCCTAGTTACAGTATGTAGTTAGTCTGCTGTAGCCAAGTTACAGTATGTATGTAGTTAATCTGCTGTAGCCTAGTTACAGTATGTAGTTAGTTAATCTGCTGTAGCCTAGTTACAGTATGTAGTTAGTCTGCTGTAGCCTAGTTACAGTATGTATGTAGTTAATCTGCTGTAGCCTAGTTACAGTATGTAGTTAGTTAATCTGCTGTAGCCTAGTTACAGTATGTAGTTAGTCTGCTGTAGCCTAGTTACAGTATGTATTTAATCTGCTGTAGCCTAGTTACAGTATGTAGTAAATCTGCTGTAGCCTAGTTACAGTATGTAGTCAATCTGCTGTAGCCTAGTTACAGTATTTAGTTAATCTACTGTAGCCTAGTTACAGTATTTAGTTAATCTACTGTAGCCTAGTTACAGTATGTAGTTAATCTACTGTAGCCTAGTTACAGTATGTAGTCAATCTGCTGTAGCCTAGTTACAGTATTTAGTTAATCTACTGTAGCCTAGTTACAGTATGTAGTTAGTCTGCTGTAGCCTAGTTACAGTATGTATTTAATCTGCTGTAGCCTAGTTACAGTATGTAGTAAATCTGCTGTAGCCTAGTTACAGTATGTAGTCAATCTGCTGTAGCCTAGTTACAGTATTTAGTTAATCTACTGTAGCCTAGTTACAGTATGTAGTTAATCTGCTGTAGCCTAGTTACAGTATGTATGTAGTTAATCTGCTGTAGCCTAGTTACAGTATGTAGTTAGTCTGCTGTAGCCTAGTTACAGTATGTATTTAATCTGCTGTAGCCTAGTTACAGTATGTAGTTAATCTGCTGTAGCCTAGTTACAGTATGTAGTAAATCTGCTGTAGCCTAGTTACAGTATGTAGTTAATCTGCTGTAGCCTAGTTACAGTATGTAGTTAATCTGCTGTGGCCTAGTTACAGTATGTAGTTAATCTGCTGTGGCCTAGTTACAGTATGTAGTTAATCTGCTGTGGCCTAGTTACAGTATGTAGTTAATCTACTGTAGCCTAGTTACAGTATGTAGTTAATCTGCTGTGGCCTAGTTACAGTATTTAGTTAATCTACTGTAGCCTAGTTACAGTATGTAGTTAATCTGCTGTGGCCTAGTTACAGTATGTATTTAATCTGCTGTGGCCTAGTTACAGTATTTAGTTAATCTACTGTAGCCTAGTTACAGTATGTAGTTAATCTGCTGTATTTTATTTACAGTATGTAGTCAATCTGCTGTAGCCTAGTTACAGTATGTAGTTAATCTGCTGTAGCCTAGTTACAGTATGTAGTTAGTTAATCTACTGTAGCCTAGTTACAGTATGTAGTTAATCTGCAAATAGCACCCTATTTGTAACTAGGCTACACTACTTTTGACAAGAGGGCTATGGTACCCTATTCCCTATATATAGTGCACTACTTTTGACAAGAGGGCTATGGTACCCTATTCCCTATATATATAGTGCACTATTTTGATCAGAGACCTATGGTCTGTGGCCAAAAGTATTACACTATGAAGGGAACAGAGAGCCATGTGGGATTTAGCCAGGGTATCACAAGGCACCGGCACACGATGCCCCTACAGCCCAGAGAGACCCAGAGGCAGAGGGGTGCCGAGCCACACAAAGGCCCAGACAGCATCATACTGGAATGGGGCTTAACGTTGCCAAGAGGACCATCTGCACCATGCTGGAAGAGACACTACAGTTAACCAGAGGAGGTCTCAATAACTCATTTCATTAGATTTTTCTTTTGTCATTCTGACATGGTTCTCAATAGACGAAGTAGTGAGGAACAAAGGGAGGGGTTTTAGTAAGAGAGAGACAGAGAGAGAGAGAAGAGAGAGAGAGAGAGAGAGAGAGAGAGAGAGAGAGAGAGAGAGAGAGAGAGAGAGAGAGAGAGAGAGAGAGAGAGAGAGAGAGAGAGAGAGAGAGAGAGAGAGAGAGAGAGAGAGAGAGGTTTTAATAAGAGAGAGACAAAGGGAGAGACAGAGGGAGAGAGGCAGAGGGAGAGAGGCAGAGGGAGAGACAGAGGGAGAGACAGAGGGAGAGACAGAGGGAGAGACAGAGGGAGAGAGACAGAGGGAGAGACAGAGGGAGAGACAGAGGGAGAGACAGAGGGAGAGACAGAGGGAGAGAGGCAGAGGGAGAGAGGCAGAGGGAGAGGGAGAGACAGAGGGAGAGACAGAGGGAGGGAGACAGAGCATCTCTCTGTGGTTATCTGACGCTGTACTACATTTTCGTTGTAGTCATTTAGCAGACGATTTTATCCAGAGAGATTTACAGAAATTAGAAATTAGGGTTAAGTGCCTTGATGTTTCACCTTGTCGGCTCGGAATTCGAACCAGCAACCTTTTGGTTACTGGCCAAATGCTCTTAACTGCTAGGGTACCTGCTGCCCATACATACACCACACACACACACACACACACACACACACACACACACACACACACACACACACACACACACACACACACACACACACACACACTGCTAAAGTACCTGCTGCCCACACACACACCAAACACTGCTAGGGTACCCGCTGCCCACACACACCACACACACACACACACACACACGTTCTAAATCAGAGGATGTGTTTGTGTTTTGTCTGTTTGTGTCAATACGTTTTAGTTTTAGGTTATAATGGATGGGATACACTTTGTTTGTTCTTTTTCATTGGAAAATATTGACTGTTGATTGATACGGATAGACTGTTGATTGATACGGATAGACTGTTGATTGATACGGATAGACTGTTGATTGATACCGATAGACTGTTGATTGATACCGATAGACTGTTGATTGATACGGATAGACTGTTGATTGATACGGTTAGACTGTTGATTGATACCGATAGACTGTTGATTGATACGGATAGACTGTTGATTGATACGGATAGACTGTTGATTGATACGGATAGACTGTTGATTGATACCGATAGACTGTTGATTGATACCGATAGACTGTTGATTGATACGGATAGACTGTTGATTGATACGGATAGACTGTTGATTGATACGGATAGACTGTTGATTGATACGGATAGACTGTTGATTGATACCGATAGACTGTTGATTGATACGGATAGACTGTTGATTGATACGGATAGACTGTTGATTGATACGGATAGACTGTTGATTGATACCGATAGACTGTTGATTGATACGGATAGACTGTTGATTGATACGGATAGACTGTTGATTGATACCGATAGACTGTTGATTGATATGGTTAGACTGTTGATTGATACCGATAGACTGTTGATTGATACGGATAGACTGTTGATTGATACGGATAGACTGTTGATTGATACCTATAGACTGTTGATTGATAAGGATAGACTGTTGATTGATACGGATAGACTGTTGATTGATACGGATAGACTGTTGATTGATACGGATAGACTGTTGATTGATACGGATAGACTGTTGATTGATACCGATAGGCTGTTGATTGATACCGATAGACTGTTGATTGATACCGATAGGCTGTTGATTGATACCGATAGACTGTTGATTGATACCGATAGGCTGTTGATTGATACGGATAGACTGTTGATTGATACCGATAGACTGTTGATTGATACCGATAGACTGTTGATTGATACCGATAGGCTGTTGATTGATACCGATAGACTGTTGATTGAAACAGATAGACTGTTGATTGATACCGATAGACTGTTGATTGATACCGATAGGCTGTTGATTGATACCGATAGACTGTTGATTGATACCGATAGACTGTTGATTGATACGGATAGACTGTTGATTGATACCGATAGACTGTTGATTGATACGGATAGACTGTTGATTGATACCGATAGGCTGTTGATTGATACCGATAGACTGTTGATTGATACCGATAGGCTGTTGATTGATACGGATAGACTGTTGATTGATACCGATAGACTGTTGATTGATACCGATAGACTGTTGATTGATACCGATAGACTGTTGATTGATACCTATAGACTGTTGATTGATACCGATAGACTGTTGATTGATACCTATAGACTGTTGATTGATACCGATAGACTGTTGATTGATACCGATAGACTGTTGATTGATACCTATAGACTGTTGATTGATACCGATAGACTGTTGATTGATACCTATAGACTGTTGATTGATACGGATAGACTGTTGATTGATACCGATAGACTGTTGATTGATACGGATAGACTGTTGATTGAAACCGATAGACTGTTGATTGATACGGATAGACTGTTGATTGATACGGCTAGACTGTTGATTGATACGGATAGACTGTTGATTGATACCGATAGACTGTTGATTGATACCGATAGACTGTTGATTGATACGGTTAGACTGTTGATTGATACCGATAGACTGTTGATTGATACGGATAGACTGTTGATTGATACGGTTAGACTGTTGATTGATACCGATAGACTGTTGATTGATACGGATAGACTGTTGATTGATACGGATAGATTGTTGATTGATACGGATAGACTGTTGATTGATACGGATAGACTGTTGATTGATACAGATAGACTGTTGATTGATACGGATAGACTGTTGATTGATACCGATAGACTGTTGATTGATACCGATAGACTGTTGATTGATACGGATAGACTGTTGATTGATACGGATAGACTGTTGATTGATACGGATAGACTGTTGATTGATACGGATAGACTGTTGATTGATACCGATAGACTGTTGATTGATACGGATAGACTGTTGATTGATACGGATAGACTGTTGATTGATACGGATAGACTGTTGATTGATACCGATAGACTGTTGATTGATACGGATAGACTGTTGATTGATACGGATAGACTGTTGATTGATACCGATAGACTGTTGATTGATATGGTTAGACTGTTGATTGATACCGATAGACTGTTGATTGATACGGATAGACTGTTGATTGATACGGATAGACTGTTGATTGATACCTATAGACTGTTGATTGATAAGGATAGACTGTTGATTGATACGGATAGACTGTTGATTGATACTGTTGATTGATAGACTGTTGATTGATACGGATAGACTGTTGATTGATACCGATAGACTGTTGATTGATACCGATAGACTGTTGATTGATACCGATAGACTGTTGATTGATACCGATAGACTGTTGATTGATACCGATAGACTGTTGATTGATACCGATACTGGATTGACTGTTGATTGATTGACCCGATAGACTGTTGATTGATACCGATAGACTGTTGATTGATACCGATAGGCTGTTGATTGATACCGATAGACTGTTGATTGAAACAGATAGACTGTTGATTGATACCGATAGACTGTTGATTGATACCGATAGGCTGTTGATTGATACCGATAGACTGTTGATTGATACCGATAGACTGTTGATTGATACGGATAGACTGTTGATTGATACCGATAGACTGTTGATTGATACGGATAGACTGTTGATTGATACCGATAGGCTGTTGATTGATACCGATAGACTGTTGATTGATACCGATAGGCTGTTGATTGATACGGATAGACTGTTGATTGATACCGATAGACTGTTGATTGATACCGATAGACTGTTGATTGATACCGATAGACTGTTGATTGATACCTATAGACTGTTGATTGATACCGATAGACTGTTGATTGATACCTATAGACTGTTGATTGATACCGATAGACTGTTGATTGATACCGATAGACTGTTGATTGATACCTATAGACTGTTGATTGATACCGATAGACTGTTGATTGATACCTATAGACTGTTGATTGATACGGATAGACTGTTGATTGATACCGATAGACTGTTGATTGATACGGATAGACTGTTGATTGAAACCGATAGACTGTTGATTGATACGGATAGACTGTTGATTGATACGGCTAGACTGTTGATTGATACGGATAGACTGTTGATTGATACCGATAGACTGTTGATTGATACCGATAGACTGTTGATTGATACGGTTAGACTGTTGATTGATACGGATAGACTGTTGATTGATACCGATAGACTGTTGATTGATAAGGATAGACTGTTGATTGATAAGGATAGACTGTTGATTGATACCGATAGACTGTTGATTGATACGGATAGACTGTTGATTGATACGGATAGACTGTTGATTGATACCGATAGACTGTTGATTGATACGGATAGACTGTTGATTGATACCGATAGACTGTTGATTGATACGGATAGACTGTTGATTGATACGGATAGACTGTTGATTGATACGGATAGACTGTTGATTGATACGGATAGACTGTTGATTGATACGGATAGACTGTTGATTGATACGGATAGACTGTTGATTGATACGGTTAGACTGTTTATTGATACGGATAGACTGTTGATTGATACGGATAGACTGTTGATTGATACCTATAGACTGTTGATTGATACCGATAGACTGTTGATTGATACGGATAGACTGTTGATTGATACGGATAGACTGTTGATTGATACGGATAGACTGTTGATTGATACGGATAGACTGTTGATTGATACCTATAGACTGTTGATTGATACCGATAGACTGTTGATTGATACGGATAGACTGTTGATTGATACGGATAGACTGTTGATTGATACGGATAGACTGTTGATTGATACCGATAGACTGTTGATTGATACGGATAGACTGTTGATTGATACCGATAGACTGTTGATTGATACGGTTAGACTGTTGATTGATACCGATAGACTGTTGATTGATACGGTTAGACTGTTGATTGATACCGATAGACTGTTGATTGATACCGATAGACTGTTGATTGATACGGTTAGCCTGTTGATTGATACCGATAGACTGTTGATTGATACGGATAGACTGTTGATTGATACCGATAGACTGTTGATTGATACCGATAGACTGTTGATTGATACCGATAGACTGTTGATTGATACCGATAGACTGTTGATTGATACGGATAGACTGTTGATTGATACGGCTAGACTGTTGATTGATACGGATAGACTGTTGATTGATACCTATAGACTGTTGATTGATACCGATAGACTGTTGATTGATACGGATAGACTGTTGATTGATACGGCTAGACTGTTGATTGATACGGATAGACTGTTGATTGATCCCTATAGACTGTTGATTGATACCGATAGACTGTTGATTGATACCGATAGACTGTTGATTGATACCGATAGACTGTTGATTGATACGGTTAGACTGTTGATTGATACGGATAGACTGTTGATTGATACGGTTAGACTGTTGATTGATACCGATAGACTGTTAAAGAATGGCCAAAGCTCAAGACCAACAGGACTTGAAGAATCATTAAATAATGTAGTCATTGGAGTTGAACAGAGAAAGAGAGAGCAGATTTAGATGTATCCTAAATGGCATCCTTCTATATAGGCAGCGGTATAAAAAAATACTTTAAAGTCCTTAAGTCATTTTGGGGGCGCGGGGGGATATCTGTACTTTACTTTACTATTTATATTTTGGACAATTTTTACTTTTACTTCATACATTTTCCCTGACACCCAAAAGTACCAGTTACATTTTCAATGTTTAGCAGGACAGGACAATGGTCCGATTACCTCACCAAACAGAGAACATCCCTGGTCATCCCTACTGCCTCTGATCTGGAGGACTCACTAAACAGAGAACAACCCTGGTCCTCCCTACTGCCTCTGATCTGGAGGACTCACTAAACAGAGAACATCCCTGGTCATCCCTACTGCCTCTGATCTGGAGGACTCACTAAACAGAGAACATCCCTGGTCATCCCTACTGCCTCTGATCTGGAGGAGTCACTAAACAGAGAACATCCCTGGTCATCCCTACTGCCTCTGATCTGGAGGACTCACTAAACAGAGAACATCCCTGGTCATCCCTACTGCCTCTGATCTGGAGGACTCACTAAACAGAGAACATCCCTGGTCATCCCTACTGCCTCTGATCTGGAGGACTCACTAAACAGAGAACATCCCTGGTCATCCCGACTGCCTCTGATCGGATCTGGAGGACTCACTAAACAGAGAACATACCTGGTCATCCCTACTGCCTCTGATATGGAGGACTCACTAAACAGAGAACATCCCTGGTCATCCCTACTGCCTCTGATCTGGAGGACTCACTAAACAGAGAACATCCCTGGTCATCCCTACTGTCTCTGATATGGAGGACTCACTAAACAGAGAACATCCCTGGTCATCCCTACTGCCTCTGATCTGGAGGACTCACTAAACAGAGAACATCCCTGGTCCTCACTACTGCCTCTGATCTGGAGGACTCACTAAACAGAGAACATCCCTGGTCATCCCTACTACGTCTGATCTGGCAGACTCACTAAACAGAGAACATCCCTGGTCATCCCTACTGTCTCTGATATGGAGGACTCACTAAACAGAGAACATCCCTGGTCATCCCTACTGCCTCTGATCTGGAGGACTCACTAAACAGAGAACACCCCTGGTCATCCCTAC
>NC_068429.1:4712223-4744723 GCF_023373465.1 Oncorhynchus keta | reverse complement strand
ACTACTGTAAATAATGTTATTACTGTTATTACTGTAACTACTGTTAATACTGTAACTACTGTAACTACTGGAAATACTGTAACTACTGTAAATAATGTTATTACTGTTAATACTGTAACTACTGTAACTACTGTAATACTGTAACTACTGTACAGTATTACCAGTATTTACAGTATTTAAATACTGTTAATACTGTTATTACTGTTATTACTGTAAATACTGTAAATACTGTAACTACTGTAAATAATGGAAATGCTGCAACTACTGTAACTACTGTTAATACCTGTTATTACTGTAAATACTGTTATTACTGTAAATAATGTAACTACTGTAACTACTGGAAATACAGTAACTACTGTTAATACTGTAACTACTGTAACTACTGTAAATACTGTTATTACTGTTATTACTGTAAATACTGTAACTACTGTAAATACTGTAAATACTGTTAATACTCCAGAACTGTCAGAGTTCGTCCCTTTTATCTGTGTCCCTCTGTGTACTGTGTGTGTTTTCTCAGTGGAGATACTAACACTGTTATTACTGTAAATACTGTAACTACTGTAAATACTGTAACTACTGTAAATACTGTAACTACTGTCAATACTGTTATTACTGTATATACTGTTATTACTGTATATACTGTTATTACTGTAAATACTGTTAATACTGTAAATAATGTTATTACTGTAAATACTGTTATTACTGTAAATACTGTTATTACTGTTAATACTCCAGAACTGTCAGAGTTAGTCCCTTTTATCTGTGTCCCTCTGTGTACTGTGTGTGTTTTCTCAGTGGAGATACTAACACTGTTATTACTGTAAATACTGTAACTACTGTAAATATTGTTATTACTGTAAATACTGTTATTACTGTAAATACTGTTATTACTGTAAATACTGTAACTACTGTAAATACTGTAACTACTGTAAATACTGTTATTACTGTAAATACTGTTAATACTGTAAATTATCTAAATCATTTAAATAATGTTAATACAGTTAATACTGTAAATAATGTTACAACTGTAAATACTGTAAATACAGTTTTTTTAATAGTTTTTTTTACCTTTATTTAACTAGTCAGTTAAGAACACATTCTTATTTTCAATGACGGCCTGGGAACAGTGGGTTAACTGCCTGTTCAGGGGCAGAACGACATATTTGTACCTTGTCAGCTCGGGGGTTTGAACTCGCAACCTTCCGGTTACTAGTCCAACACTCTAACCACTAGGCTACGCTGCCGCCTCTACACTCTAACCACTAGGCTACGCTGCCGCCTCTACCCTCTAACCACTAGGCTACGCTGCCTCCTCTATACTCTAACCACTAGGCTACGCTGCCGCCTCTACACTCCAACCACTAGGCTACGCTGCCGCCTCTACACTCTAACCACTAGGCTACGCTGCCGCCTCTACACTCTAACCACTAGGCTACGCTGCCGCCTCTACACTCTAACCACTAGGCTACGCTGCCGCCTCTACACTCTAACCACTAGGCTACGCTGCCGCCTCTACACTCTAACCACTAGGCTACGCTGCCGCCTCTACACTCTAACCACTAGGCTACGCTGCCGCCTCTACACTCTAACCACTAGGCTACGCTGCCGCCTCTACACTCTAACCACTAGGCTACCTGCCTCCTCTACACTCTAACCACTAGGCTACCTGCCACCTCTACACTCTAACCACTAGGCTACCTGCCTCCTCTACACTCTAACCACTAGGCTACCTGCCTCCTCTACACTCTAACCACTAGGCTACCTGCCACCTCTACACTCTAACCACTAGGCTACGCTGCCGCCTCTACACTCTAACCACTAGGCTACCTGCCTCCTCTACACTCTAACCACTAGGCTACCTGCCGCCTCTACACTCTAACCACTAGGCTACCTGCCACCTCTACACTCTAACCACTAGGCTACCTGCCACCTCTACACTCTAACCACTAGGCTACGCTGCCGCCTCTACACTCTAACCACTAGGCTACCTGCCACCTCTACACTCTAACCACTAGACTACCTACCTCCTCTACACTCTAACCACTAGGCTACCTGCCGCTGTAAATACTGTAAATACTGTTAATAAAGTTATGAAACAAAGCTTACTGACATAAAGATGTGGTGAAAACATGATTGTTATCTGTCAACAGTTACAAGCCACCGGGGTCTGATAACTTGGATGGAAAATTACTGAGGATAATAGCGGACGATATTGACATTCCTATTTTACATAAACAAATTGACAACAGACCTTCAGCATGCTTATAGGGAAGAATATTCAACAAGCACAGCAAGTACACCGATTACTGCTGATTGGCTGAGAGAACTTGATGATAAAAAGATTGTGTTTTGTTTGACTTTAGTGTGGCTTTTGACGTTATCGATCATAGTCTATTGCTGGATAAATGTGTGTGTTATGGCTTTACACCCCCTGCTATATTGTGACCCGTTTCAGGAAACTAGGCGCATGTCGCGGATCACCACTTCACAGAAGAGCCGTTTGAACAGAAAACTATTTTTCTAAATGCATTTTTTTGGGGGAGGGGGGCAGAAATGCCTTCTGGAACATGTGATCTTTCGTGTGTCCTAATAACAAACATGTATGACATCTGTAGATACAAATAAATGGTCACAGACACATGCAAATAAATGATGACATATAAACACACACACACATGTGTAGATATGTAGATATGTGGTAGTGGTGGATGGAGTAGGGGCCAGAGGGCACACACTTAATATGTTGTGAAATCTGTTTTAAATGTATTGTAATGTTCTTTAAAAAGTATAACTGCCTTAATTTAGCTGGACCCCAGGAAGAGTAGCTGCTGCCTTGGCAGGAACTAATGGGGATCCATAATAAACCCCAGGAAGAGCAGCTGCTGCCTTGACAGGAACTAATGGGGATCCATAATAAACCCCAGGAAGAGTAGCTGCTGCCTTGACAGAAACTAATGGGGATCCATAATAAACCCCAGGGAGAGTAGCTGCTGCCTTGGCAGGAACTAATGGGGATCCATAATAAACCCCAGGAAGAGCAGCTGCTGCCTTGGCAGGAACTAATGGGGATCCATAATAAACCCCAGGGAGAGTAGCTGCTGCCTTGACAGGAACTAATGGGGATCCATAATAAACCCCAGGAAGAGTAGCTGCTGCCTTGACAGGAACTAATGGGGATCCATAATAAACCCCAGGAAGAGCAGCTGCTGCCTTGGCAGGAACTAATGGGGATCCATAATAAACCCCAGGAAGAGTAGCTGCTGCCTTGACAGGAACTAATGGGGATCCATAATAAACCCCAGGAAGAGTAGCTGCTGCCTTGGCAGGAACTAATGGGGATCCATAATAAACCCCAGGAAGAGTAGCTGCTGCCTTGACAGGAACTAATGGGGATCCATAATAAACCCCAGGAAGAGTAGCTGCTACCTTGGCAGGAACTAATGGGGATCCATAATAAACCCCAGGAAGAGTAGCTGCTGCCTTGACAGGAACTAATGGGGATCCATAATAAACCCCAGGAAGAGTAGCTGCTGCCTTGGTAGGAACGAATGGGGATCCATAATAAACCCCAGGAAGAGTAGCTGCTGCCTTGGTAGGAACTAATGGGGATCCATAATAAACCCCAGGAAGAGTAGCTGCTGCCTTGACAGGAACTAATGGGGATCCATAATAAACCCCAGGAAGAGTAGCCGCTGCCTTGACAGGAACTAATGGGGATCCATAATAAACCCCAGGAAGAGTAGCTGCTGCCTTGACAGGAACTAATGGGGATCCATAATAAACCCCAGGAAGAGTAGCCGCTGCCTTGACAGGAACTAATGGGGATCCATAATAAACCCCAGGAAGAGTAGCTGCTGCCTTGGCAGGAACTAATGGGGATCCATAATAAACCCCAGGAAGAGTAGCTGCTGCCTTGACAGGAACTAATGGGGATCCATAATAAACCCCAGGAAGAGTAGCCGCTGCCTTGACAGGAACTAATGGGGATCCATAATAAACCCCAGGAAGAGTAGCTGCTGCCTTGACAGGAACTAATGGGGATCCATAATAAACCCCAGGAAGAGTAGCCGCTGCCTTGACAGGAACTAATGGGGATCCATAATAAACCCCAGGAAGAGTAGCTGCTGCCTTGGCAGGAACTAATGGGGATCCATAATAAACCCCAGGAAGAGTAGCTGCTGCCTTGACAGGAACTAATGGGGATCCATAATAAACCCCAGGAAGAGTAGCTGCTGCCTTGACAGGAACTAATGGGGATCCATAATAAAACCCCAGGAAGAGTAGCTGCTGCCTTGACAGGAACTAATGGGGATCCATAATAAACCCCAGGAAGAGTAGCTGCTGCCTTGGCAGGAACTAATGGGGATCCATAATAAACCCCAGGAAGAGTAGCTGCTGCCTTGGCAGGAACTAATGGGGATCCATAATAAACCCCAGGAAGAGTAGCTGCTGCCTTGACAGGAACTAATGGGGATCCATAATAAACCCCAGGAAGAGTAGCTGCTGCCTTGGCAACAGGAACTAATGGGGATCCATAATAAACCCCAGGGAGAGTAGCTGCTACCTTGGCAGGAACTAATGGGGATCCATAATAAACCCCAGGAAGAGTAGCTGCTGCCTTGACAGGAACTAATGGGGATCCATAATAAACCCCAGGAAGAGTAGCTGCTGTCTTGGCAGGAACTAATGGGGATCCATAATAAACCCCAGGAAGAGTAGCTGCTGCCTTGGCAGGAACTAATGGGGATCCATAATAAATACAAATACTGTTAATACTGCATATCACTGCATTAAACAACGCTTACACACACACACACACACACACACACACACACACACACACACACACACACACACACACACACACACACACACACACACACACACACACACACACACACACACACACACACACACACACACACACACACACACACAGACACCACTGCTTGGTCTTCCTATGGTCACTAGTGTGTGCATAGTCAAAAGCTGCAGTAAATTATATTGTCCCTGGAATTCTGTGTTTCTGGACACACGAAGTGTGATGCATATGAATCCTGGTCATATTTATTATGTCTGTGAAGGCAGGAAAACAGGAAGGGGGGGGGGGGTAATTTGATTAGATCCCGTTCCATTCATTTCACTTACAGCAGCTATGATGACAAGCTGGTGCTATTGATAAATTGACTGTTGAATGAAGACTGTCTCCTAACTGTTGATGATAAAGCCGGGGCTGAGTGGAAATATGCCGGGACATCATTTAGGAGCTAACAGAATTCAATTACACACACAATGCTTCCTTGGCCAGGATGTAAATGAAAATCTATTTCTGACACCTCACAACGATGGTTAAGGGACAGGAAGTGTTGCTGGGTAAATATAAAGATCCAGTCCACCTAAAAAACTGGAGGCCCCTTTTTCCACTTCTAGAAAAACGCTTAGAATTAAAAAAGGTATTGTCGGATATTATTCATCCTGATCACACAGGTTTTTTACCTGGACGATACATCGAGGGTAATATTAGTCCTGGAAACAATAGAATACTATGAAACATCTGGGAAACCAGGCCTGGTATTCATAGCAGATTTTGAAAAGGCTTTTAAAGTATGACGACAAAAGATATATAAATGCCTGGACTTGTATCGCTCGTCGGAAGAAGTGGCCCAAGGTGCAGCGTGTTCATAATCTTTATTTCTCAGAACACTAAAACGAACATCACGTTCCGTATGCTTCACAGAGCTAACAAAAAAAAAAAAACATCCCACAACTAATGTGGGAAAACAGGCTGCCTAAGTATGATTCCTAATCAGAGACAATGATAGACAGCTGTCCCCGATTGAGAACTCTGAGTGAAAATATGGCGGGTAATCTCTGGTAGTGAAGTGAGCTGTATCATAGTCCTGTCACTGCTTCACTCCCTGGCTACGCTGATGCTCTTCCTCCACGACAATATCCGTCTCAGCCTCCTCTCTGGTACAGAGTCAATGTGGAGGCTAGGGGGTACCGTGGCCTGTATTCATGGTTCTATAGCCTCCAACTGGGGGAGTGGGGTACCGTGGCCTGTATTCATGGTTCTATAGCCTCCAACTGGGGGAGTGGGGTACCGTGGCCTGTATTCATGGTTCTATAGCCTCCAACTGGGGGAGTGGGGTATTCATGGTTCTATAGCCTCCAACTGGGGAGTGGGGTACGTGGCCTGTATTCATGGTTTTATAGCCTCCAACTGGGGGAGTGGCCTGTATTCATGGTTTTATAGCCTACTGGGGGTGGGGTACCTGGCCTGTATTCATGGTTCTATAGCCTCCAACTGGGGGAGTGGGGTACCGTGGCCTGTATTCATGGTTCTATAGCCTCCAACTGGGGGAGTGGGGTACCGTGGCCTGTATTCATGGTTCTATAGCCTCCAACTGGGGGAGTGGGGTACCGTGGCCTGTATTCATGGTTCTATAGCCTCCAACTGGGGGAGTGGGGTACCGTGGCCTGTATTCATGGTTCTATAGCCTCCAACTGGGGGAGTGGGGTGCTGGTGCTGGTTAACTGGGGGAGTGGGGTGCTGGTAAACTGGGGGAGTGGGGTGCTGGTGCTGGTTAACTGGGGGAGTTGGGTGCTGGTTAACTGGGGGAGTTGAGTGCTGGTTAACTGAGGGAGTGGGGTGCTGGTGCTGGTTAACTGGGGGAGTGGGGTGATAGTAAACTGGGGGAGTGGGGTGCTGGTGCTGGTAAACTGGGGGAGTGGGGTGCTGGTAAACTGGGGGAGTGGGGTGCTGGTAAACTGGGGGAGTGGGGTGCTGGTAAACTGGGGGAGTGGGGTGATGGTAAACTGGGGGAGTGGGGTGCTGGTTAACTGGGGGAGTGGGGTGCTGGTGCTGGTAAACTGGGGGAGTGGGGTGCTGGTGCTGGTAAACTGGGGGAGTGGGGTGCTGGTTAACTGGGGGAGTGGGGTGCTGGTACTGGTTAACTGGGGGAGTGGGGTGCTGGTGCTGGTAAACTGGGGGAGTGGGGTGCTGGTAAACTGGGGAGTGGGGTGCTGGTAAACTGGGGAGTGGGGTGCTGGTGCTGGTAAACTGGGGGAGTGGGGTGCTGGTGCTGGTTAACTGGGGGAGTTGGGTGCTGGTTAACTGGGGGAGTTGAGTGCTGGTTAACTGGGGGAGTGGGGTGCTGGTGCTGGTTAACTGGGGGAGTGGGTTGCTGGTTAACTGGGGGAGTGGGGTGCTGGTGCTGGTAAACTGGGGGAGGGGGGTGCTGGTGCTGGTAAACTGGAGGAGTGGGGTGCTGGTAAACTGGGGGAGTGGGATGATGGTAAACTGGGGAGTTGGGTGCTGGTGCTGGTTAACTGGGGGAGTGGGGTGCTGGTGCTGGTTAACTGGGGGAGTGGGGTGATGGTAAACTGGGGGAGTTGGGTGCTGGTGCTGGTAAACTGGGGGAGTGGGGTGCTGGTGCTGGTAAACTGGGGGAGTGGGATGATGGTAAACTGGGGGAGTTGGGTGCTGGTGCTGGTTAACTGGGGGAGTGGGATGATGGTAAACTGGGGGAGTTGGGTGCTGGTGCTGGTTAACTGGGGGAGTGGGGTGCTGGTTAACTGGGGGAGTGGGGTGATGGTAAACTGGGGGAGTTGGATGCTGGTTAACTGGGGGAGTGGGGTGATGGTTAACTGGGGGAGTGGGGTGATGGTGCTGGTAAACTGGGGGAGTGGGGTGCTGGTAAACTGGGGGAGTGGGGTGATGGTTAACTGGGGGAGTGGGGTGATGGTGCTGGTAAACTGGGGGAGTGGGGTGCTGGTGCTGGTTAACTGGGGGAGTGCTGGTACTGGTTAACTGGGGGAGTGGGGTGCTGGTGCTGGTTAACTGGGGGAGTGGGGTGCTGGTACTGGTTAACTGGGGGAGTGGGGTGCGGCTTTACAGATGATTCTAGCACATCTCTAAGGTGAAGTGTGTTTAACCAAGCATCAGGAGACGCAAAGTGCTTTCCAAATTGCACCCTATTCCCTATATAGTGCACTACTTTGGACTAGACATGGTCAAATCGTGTGCACTATATAGGGAATAGGGTGCCACCTTAAAGTCATGTTTACTCTCTGAATATTGAAGCATCTTGGATCTTGATTCCTGTCAGAAGAAACACATGACTCCTTCCCTACACTGCAGTTATGAGAATATGACTCACCTGCCACCCGCAACATCTAATTCATTACTACCAGCCGGAGCCTGTGTTTCCGGGGGGAAAGTTAACAGTGTGACACACAATGAGCTCATCAAGTTTCAAGTTGTAATCGTCATATGTACAGGATACGCGTGGGATACACCATTCAACAAAATGCTTACTTGCAGGTACCCCTTCTCATTCAATGGTGAATCAACATATATTTCACCTAGTTGGCTCTGGGATTCGAACCAGTGACCTTTCGTTTACTGGCCCACTAGGCATTCCTTTTCAACACTGCAACAACATTAACAAATAATATAAAATATAATAATACGAACATAAAGTAAATGGCTTCGTAGAATAGAATACACATTTTAGCGGCAGGGTAGCCTAGTGGTTAGAGCGTTGGACTAGTAACCGAAAGGTAGCAAGTTCGAACCCCCGAGCTGACAAGGTACAAATCTGTCGTTCTGCCCCTGAACAGGCAGTTAAACCACTGTTCCCAGGCCGTCATTGAAAATAAGAATTTGTTCTTGACTGACTTGCCTGGTTAAATAAAAAATAATAATAATACAGCACGGCAGACCCAAATGGCACCCTATTCCCTATGTAGTGCACTACTTTTAACCAGGGTCAATGGGGCTCTGGTTGAAAGCAGTGCACTATATGGGGAATATGGTGTCATTTGGGAGGTACCCTATATGGTGTCATAGAGGACAGAGGATAGGTAGTGCACTACATAGGGAATAGGGTGTCATTTGGGAGGTACCCTATATGGTGTCATAGAGGACAGAGGATAGGTAGTGCACTACATAGGGAATAGGGTGCCATTTGGGAGGTACCCTATATGGTGTCATAGAGGACAGAGGATAGGTAGTGCACTACATAGGGAATAGGGTGTCATTTGGGAGGTACCCTATATGGTGTCATAGAGGACAGAGGATAGGTAGTGCACTACATAGTGTCATTATATGGTGTCATTTGGGATGCATCCAACAGGCTGTTTTGCCTCTAATTTCCCCTCGGTGCCTCCTCACAGGAAATCAGGATAAATGACATGAATTCAGAAGGTTAGGGGTGATGAATGGACACTCTCTCTCATTGATTGAATTCAGTCCCCCTAGCACACTCTAGACCTGGTTCGTGTCCTAATTGGCACTCTGTTCCCCTATGTAAATCACGACTTTTGACAAGGGCCCTGCTCAGAGGTACTGCACTATTTGGGACACATTAATGTTGTGAGTGTAAATGAAGTCCTGTGGTTGGGGGAGGTAATAGTTAACATATTTCAACACTCACAGTGTGAATGAGGTCCTGTGGTTGGGGGAGGTAATAGTTAGTGCGTTTCAACACTCATAGTGTGAATGAGGTCCTGTGGTTGGGGGAGGTAATAGTTAGTGCGTTTCAACACTCATAGTGTGAATGAAGTCCTGTGGTTGGGGGAGGTAATAGTTAGTGCGTTTCAACACTCATAGTGTGAATGAGGTCCTGTGGTTGGGGGAGGTAATAGTTAGTGCGTTTCAACACTCATAGTGTGAATGAAGTCCTGTGGTTGGGGGAGGTAATAGTTAGTGCGTTTCAACACTCATAGTGTTAATGAGGTCCTGTGGTTGGGGGAGGTAATAGTGCGTTTCAACACTCACAGTGTGAATGAAGTCCTGTGGTTGGGGGAGGTAATAGTTAACATATTTCAACACTCACAGTGTAAATGAAGTCTTGTGGTTGGGGGAGGTAATAGTTAGTGCGTTTCAACACTCATAGTGTGAATGAAGTCCTGTGGTTGGGGGAGGTAATAGTTAGTGCGTTTCAACACTCACAGTGTGAATGAAGTCCTGTGGTTGGGGGAGGTAACAGTTAACATATTTCAACACTCACAGTGTGAATGAGGTCCTGTGGTTGGGGGAGGTAATAGTGCGTTTCAACACTCATAGTGTAAATGAAGTCTCGTGGTTGGGGGAGGTAATAGTTAACATATTTCAACACTCACAGTGTGAATGAGGTCCTGTGTTTGGGGGAGGTAACAGTTAACCTGTTTCAACACTCACAGTGTGAATGAAGTCCTGTGGTTGGGGGAGGTAATAGTTAACATGTTTCAACACTCACAGTGTGAATGAAGTCCTGTGGTTGGGGGAGGTAACAGTTAACATATTTCAACACTCACAGTGTGAATGAAGTCCTGTGGTTGGGGGAGGTAATAGTTAGTGCGTTTCAACACTCATAGTGTGAATGAAGTCCTGTGGTTGGGGGAGGTAATAGTGCGTTTCAACACTCACAGTGTGAATGAAGTCCTGTGGTTGGGGGAGGTAACAGTTAACATATTTCAACACTCACAGTGTGAATGAAGTCCTGTGGTTGGGGGAGGTAATAGTTAACATATTTCAACACTCACAGTGTAAATGAAGTCTTGTGGTTGGGGGAGGTAATAGTTAGTGCGTTTCAACACTCACAGTGTGAATGAAGTCCTGTGGTTGGGGGAGGTAACAGTTAACATATTTCAACACTCACAGTGTAAATGATAGCCATTCTGTCTTTGCTCTACTACTCTACTATTATTGTTTTGGAATCATCAGAGCTAATTGATATGAAGAAACACATTTAAGGTGCACCTTATTACTTTTTTGGGGGGGTTGAAATAGTAAAGTAGGAGATAGAAAACTAAGGCATTTTCAGATATGTGTTTTAAAAGAATGTATTTCATTTAAAACATTTTTGCTGTTCAGTCCTATGACTAAATTAGTCATTTATACAGTCATTTAAAAAGTAATTGTGTGCCACATTCAATTTAGAAAACTTTTTCTATGAGGTGATATGCTAATTATTTAAATTTGGCCAAGACAAAATGTAGCTCAGGGTTCTGGAATTAGAACCTGTAGTCTTGGAGAATGACACCAGCAGAACCAGATGGTATCTTTACAGAGCCTTATTAGAATCTTATTTACATTTATTTTTATGTACAATTAAATCTTAGGATATCAGGTGACAATCTAGTCTAAATCGATTTATTCCTGATAATGAATATCATAATTCGCTGAATAAGAAGCCATCATTAACAATCTGTAATTGACCCATTTATAATGTGCATCATTTTCTGGAACAGTTGTGAATGTAAAGTTGATTAATGGGAAGATGATGAATAGCAGAGATGATATACAGTGGGAGAGAGGCTGGTAGAATAGTGATCATGTCCATAGTCTCTCTATAGGATAGAGGCTGGTAGAATAGTGATCGTGTCCATAGTCTCTCTATAGGAGAGAGGCTGGTAGAATAGTGATCATGTCCATAGTCTCTCTATAGGATAGAGGCTGGTAGAATAGTGATCATGTCCATAGTCTCTCTATAGGATAGAGGCTGGTAGAATAGTGATCATGTCCATAGTCTCTCTATAGGATAGAGGCTGGTAGAATAGTGATCATGTCCATAGTCTCTCTATAGGATAGAGGCTGGTAGAATAGTGATCGTGTCCATAGTCTCTCTATAGGATAGAGGCTGGTAGAATAGTGATCATGTCCATAGTCTCTCTATAGGATAGAGGCTGGTAGAATAGTGATCGTGTCCATAGTCTCTCTATAGGATAGAGGCTGGTAGAATAGTGATCATGTCCATAGTCTCTCTATAGGACAGAGGCTGGTAGAATAGTGATCGTGTCCATAGTCTCTCTATAGGATAGAGGCTGGTAGAATAGTGATCATGTCCATAGTCTCTCTATAGGTGAGAGGCTGGTAGAATAGTGATCATGTCCATAGTCTCTCTATAGGAGAGAGGCTGGTAGAATAGTGATCATGTCCATAGTCTCTCTATAGGATAGAGGCTGGTAGAATAGTGATCATGTCCATAGTCTCTCTATAGGAGAGAGACTGGTAGAATAGTGATCATGTCCATAGTCTCTCTATGGGTGAGAGGCTGGTAGAATAGTGATCATGTCCATAGTCTCTCTATAGGATAGAGGCTGGTAGAATAGTGATCATGTCCATAGTCTCTCTATAGGAGAGAGGCTGGTAGAATAGTGATCATGTCCATAGTCTCTCTATAGGAGAGAGGCTGGTAGAATAGTGATCATGTCCATAGTCTCTCTATAGGATAGAGGCTGGTAGAATAGTGATCGTGTCCATAGTCTCTCTATGGGTGAGAGGCTGGTAGAATAGTGATCGTGTCCATAGTCTCTCTATGGGTGAGAGGCTGGTAGAATAGTGATCATGTCCATAGTCTCTCTATAGGAGAGAGGCTGGTAGAATAGTGATCGTGTCCATAGTCTCTCTATAGGACAGAGGCTGGTAGAATAGTGATTGTGTCCATAGTCTCTCTATAGGAGAGAGGCTGGTAGAATAGTGATCATGTCCATAGTCTCTCTATAGGTGAGAGGCTGGTAGAATAGTGATCATGTCCATAGTCTCTCTATAGGAGAGAGGAGGGGCTAACCGTGCATTCCATGTTCTAGAACCATGTTTTCTTGAGTAAGACAGCTCCAAAATGCAGGTGTTTCAGCCTAGCTCAGTGCTTTCTGTGTTGGCGGGGCAGCTCCAAAATGCAGGTGTTTCAGCCTAGCTCAGTGCTTTCTGTGTTGGCGGGGCAGCTCCAAAATGCAGGTGTTTCAGCCTAGCTCATTGCTTTCTGTGTTGGCGGGGCAGCTCCAAAATGCAGGTGTTTCAGCCTAGCTCAGTGCTTTCTGTGTTGGCGGGGCAGCTCCAAAATGCAGGTGTTTCAGCCTAGGTCAGTGCTTTCTGTGTTGGTGGGGCAGCTCCAAAATGCAGGTGTTTCAGCCTAGCTCAGTGCCTTCTGTGTTGGTGGGGCAGCCAGCGGGGAAATACAGAGAGTGGTGGTTGGTAATGTTCTTTCGTTGCGCCGTGATTGGCTCAGTGTTCTGTCACGGTCAAATCCACAGGGAGAGCTAGAAAATTCTAGAACCCCTCTGGGTGCTGCCATAGAGTTACATTAGAAGTACCCATTCAAGAAGGCTCAAGGTCATTGGCCACAGATAAAATCACGTCATATCTACCTTAGCTTTGATTGGACTGATCAAACTTTAAAACGTCATACTTTTAAAATCTTCACTAGCAAATCCCTTTCAATCCTTGTCATAAATGATATGTAAAACGTATCGGTGCTCATCGGCCATTGGACGTAAACATTACACAACAAGACGGAAATCGCAACAATGAGTGGTTCGGGAGGAATCAGTGACTAACTGCAAGCATTGCAAAGCCATCATTAGCCTGCTATTCTGTGGAGAGGGTGTGTTATCCCATGTCTGGGTTTAAGGGTCTCTAATTCTAAGCTTAAAAGGATTAACATTCCCATGCAACACCATGGGCCAGAAAATGTTGAACACACTGGCCATGCTGTCAATACAGCATGACTTCTGTCGTGTTCAAAACAACTGGAAACTCAGAACTGGTGAATCTCAGACTTCAGTGAGTTCAAGACAACTGGAAACTCGGAATTGGTGAATCTCAGACTTCAGTGAGTTCAAGACAACTGGAACCTCAGAACTGGTGAATCTCAGACTTCAGTGAGTTCAAGACAACTGGGAATTCTGAAGAAAACAAAAATGAGCTCCGACTATGAAAAAAAAACATTTTGAACAGTCATCTAACTCTGAATTCCAAGTCGGGATCTCCGGCCTCTTTCTAGAGCTCCGACCTGCATGACGTCATGATTCAACATTGTTTTTTCTCAGAGTTCCCAGTTGTCTTGAAAGTACCGTAAATCCAGAAAATGCCAGACTTTAACCTGACAAAGTTTTAATGACATAATTTGCCCCCAAGAACTGCGGCGCTACATTCCTGTTCAAGAGAGCACAGCACAACAAGGTGAGATCAAATATGTCTTATATTCTGCTGCATAAATACTGTAATATGCCAGGGAGATGTGTAATACTACATGTATGTTGTGTAGTAAGCTGTTAGTAGCCCATGTGTCTCACCCTAATAATGGGGTCCCTGTCCTCCTCATAACTCAGCCTACTGTTCTGACTTGGTGGTGAACATGTAGCCTATAACCTGTTTTAGAGAAATTACATTAGAAAAATATTGTAATAAGAGCTTTCATTGTCTGGTTATATGCTCCCTTTATTTATCCCACGATTCTGACTTGGTGTACAGGGAGAATACTGTAAGAACGGCCCATGTTCTGAATTCTGTCGCTGTATATTTCAAAAGTCAGTCCTAGCTCGCTCATTAATGTCTTAATCTGATTTATAGATTGCCTCTTATCCACTTGTCATACCCTTATGCCATAGTTTGTACATTTCCATTGTCAGTAGAAACACATTTGTTTAAGCAAGTCAGTCATATCAGCTATGTTTTATTAAAAAGGCTGGAAATGAGGCTGAATGAACTGTTTCGCTGCCAGACAAGGCTCTGCTGATAGCCAGGTTCAGCAGTGGTAAGCTGTTGGGACTCTGCTGTTGGGACTCTGCTGTTGTGACAGCTTTATGTAGGCCTTAACAGTTTGTGGGCACAGTTTGTCACCGTTATAGTGCAATTAATGTACTAATGTGTTGTTTAGTATTGTGTTGTGTTGTGGCTTTGCAGGCATGTATCTAAAATAAAACACAAGATTTGCTGGCTAAAATCTCCACCGGTGAAGGTAATGATCATGTCATGATGTCATCACCAGGTTCTATGTGATGAATTAATATATAACAGGGGAGGGGCTAACAATATTGATTGATTGACAGGTTCACACTGTATCTGATGGCAGTGTCTGTCTGGGGGTGTAGAAGAGAGCTGCAGTCATGTTGAACTCCTCTTTAACATATCCCGACTGATCCTGATCACATCAGACCAATGTTATCAGATCTGGCCCTAACAAAGGACTGACCTCACCAACCAATAAAGTCATGATTCTCTCTCTCACCAGAGAGAAACACACACACACACACTCTCTCTTTCCCTCCTTTCTCCCTCTCTCTCTCTCTCTCTCTCTCTCTCTCTCTCTCTCTCTTTCGCCATTCTTTCTCTGTTCCTCTCTCTCTCTCTCTCTCTCTCTCTCCCTATCTCTCCCCTCATCTCTCTCTCTCTCTCTCTCTCTCTCTCTCTCTCTCTCTCTCTCTCTCTCTCTCTCCCTCTCTCTCTCCCTCTCTCCCTCTCTCCCCTCTCTCCCCCTCTCCCTCTCTCTCTCCCTATCTCTCTCCCTATCTCTCTCCCCTCACTCTCTCTCTCTCTCTTTCTCACTCTCCCTCTCTCCCTATCTCTCTCCCTCTCGCCCTATCTCTCTCCCCTCTCTCCCTCTCTCCTTCTCTCTCTCCCTCTCTCTCCCTCTCTCCCCCTCTCTCTCTCTCCTCTCCCTCCCTCTCTCCCTATCTCTCCCCCCACTCTCTCTCTCTCTCTCTCTCTCTCTCTCTCTCTCTCTCTCTCTCCCTATCTCGCTCCCTATCGCCCTATCTCTCTCCCCTCTCTCCCCCTCTCCCTCTCCCTCTCTCCCCTCTCTCTCTCCCTCTCTCCCTCTCTCCCTATCTCTCTCCCCCTCTCTCTCACTCTCTCTCTCCCCTATCCCTCTTCCTCTCTCTCTCCCTCTCTCCCTATCTCTCTCTCTTTCGCCATTCTTTCTCTGTTCCTCTCTCTCTCTCTCTCCCTCCCTCTCTCCATCTTTCTCTGTTCCTCTCTCTCTCTCGCTCTCTCTCTCTGTCTCTCTCTCTCTCTCTACAACAAACAACCTTGGAATGATGCCTTCTATTGAGGTATTTCACATTGTGTTTGTTTCTAAACTGCTGTATCAGTAACTAAAGATCCTTGGGTCGCCAACTGGAAGATGTATTGTGTGTAGCTTCATTTGGTGCAGTATTTACAATAGACTCTAACTTCTCCAGCTTTTACACAGTAAAAATGTATCATTTCTTTTGCTCACATGAACCAGTTATCTCAGTCCTGACATGAACCAGTTACCTCCATCCAGATATGAACCAGTTATCTCAGTCCTGACATGAACCAGTTATCTCAGTCCTGATATGAACCAGTTATCTCAGTCCTGATATGAACCAGTTATCTCAGTCCTGATATGAACCAGTTATCTCAGTCCTGACATGAACCAGTTATCTCAGTCCTGATATGAACCAGTTATCTCAGTCCTGATATGAACCAGTTATCTCAGTCCTGATATGAACCAGTTATCTCAGTCCTGATATGAACCAGTTATCTCAGTCCTGATATGAACCAGTTATCTCAGTCCTGACATGAACCAGTTATCTCCATCCAGATATGAACCAGTTATCTCAGTCCTGATATGAACCAGTTATCTCCATCCAGATATGAACCAGTTATCTCAGTCCTGACATGAACCAGTTATCTCAGTCCTGATATGAACCAGTTATCTCAGTCCTGACATGAACCAGTTATCTCCATCCAGATATGAACCAGTTATCTCAGTCCTGATATGAACCAGTTATCTCAGTCCTGACATGAACCAGTTATCTCCATCCAGATATGAACCAGTTATCTCAGTCCTGATATGAACCAGTTATCTCCATCCAGATATGAACCAGTTATCTCAGTCCTGATATGAACCAGTTATCTCCATCCAGATATGAACCAGTTATCTCAGTCCTGACATGAACCAGTTATCTCAGTCCTGATATGAACCAGTTATCTCAGTCCTGACATGAACCAGTTATCTCAGTCCTGACATGAACCAGTTATCTCAGTCCTGACATTAACCAGTTATCTCCATCCAGATATGAACCAGTTATCTCAGTCCTGATATGAACCAGTTATCTCAGTCCTGACATGAACCAGTTATCTCCGTCCAGATATGAACCAGTTATCTCAGTCCTGACATGAACCAGTTATCTCCGTCCAGATATGAACCAGTTATCTCAGTCCTGACATGAACCAGTTATCTCAGTCCTGATATGAACCAGTTATCTCAGTCCTGATATGAACCAGTTATCTCAGTCCTGATATGAACCAGTTATCTCAGTCCTGATATGAACCAGTTATCTCAGTCCTGACATGAACCAGTTATCTCAGTCCTGATATGAACCAGTTATCTCAGTCCTGATATGAACCAGTTATCTCAGTCCTGACATGAACCAGTTATCTCAGTCCTGATATGAACCAGTTATCTCAGTCCTGACATGAACCAGTTATCTCAGTCCTGATATGAACCAGTTATCTCAGTCCTGACATGAACCAGTTATCTCCATCCAGATATGAACCAGTTATCTCAGTCCTGATATGAACCAGTTATCTCCATCCAGATATGAACCAGTTATCTCAGTCCTGACATGAACCAGTTATCTCAGTCCTGATATGAACCAGTTATCTCAGTCCTGACATGAACCAGTTATCTCAGTCCTGATATGAACCAGTTATCTCAGTCCTGATATGAACCAGTTATCTCAGTCCTGATATGAACCAGTTATCTCAGTCCTGATATGAACCAGTTATCTCCGTCCAGATATGAACCAGTTATCTCAGTCCTGACATGAACCAGTTATCTCCGTCCTGATATGAACCAGTTATCTCAGTCCTGATATGAACCAGTTATCTCAGTCCTGATATGAACCAGTTATCTCAGTCCTGATATGAACCAGTTATCTCAGTCCTGACATGAACCAGTTATCTCAGTCCTGACATGAACCAGTTATCTCAGTCCTGACATGAACCAGTTATCTCCATCCAGATATGAACCAGTTATCTCAGTCCTGACATGAACCAGTTATCTCCGTCCTGATATGAACCAGTTATCTCAGTCCTGATATGAACCAGTTATCTACGTCCAGATATGAACCAGTTATCTCAGTCCTGACATGAACCAGTTATCTCCATCCAGATATGAACCAGTTATCTCAGTCCTGATATGAACCAGTTATCTCAGTCCTGATATGAGCCAGTTATCTCCATCCTGATATGAACCAGTTATCTCAGTCCTGACATGAACCAGTTATCTCAATCCTGATATGAACCAGTTATCTCAGTCCTGACATGAACCAGTTATCTCAGTCCTGATATGAACCAGTTATCTCAGTCCTGACATGAACCAGTTATCTCAGTCCTGACATGAACCAGTTATCTCCATCCAGATATGAACCAGTTATCTCAGTCCTGACATGAACCAGTTATCTCAGTCCTGACATGAACCAGTTATCTCAGTCCTGACATGAACCAGTTATCTCAGTCCTGACATGAACCAGTTATCTCAGTCCTGATATGAACCAGTTATCTCCATCCTGATATGAACCAGTTATCTCAGTCCTGACATGAACCAGTTATCTCAGTCCTGATATGAACCAGTTATCTCAGTCCTGATATGAACCAGTTATTTCAGTCCTGATATGAACCAGTTATCTCAGACCTGACATGAACCAGTTATCTCAGTCCTGATATGAACCAGTTATCTCAGTCCTGACATGAACCAGTTATCTCAGTCCTGACATGAACCAGTTATCTCAGTCCTGACATGAACCAGTTATCTCAGTCCTGATATGAGCCAGTTATCTCCATCCTGATATGAACCAGTTATCTCAGTCCTGACATGAACCAGTTATCTCAGTCCTGATATGAACCAGTTATCTCAGTCCTGATATGAACCAGTTATCTCAGTCCTGATATGAACCAGTTATCTCAGTCCTGATATGAACCAGTTATCTCAGTCCTGACATGAACCAGTTATCTCAGTCCTGACATGAACCAGTTATCTCAGTCCTGATATGAACCAGTTATCTCAGTCCTGACATGAACCAGTTATCTCAGTCCTGACATGAACCAGTTATCTCAGTCCTGATATGAACCAGTTATCTCAGTCCTGACATGAACCAGTTATCTCAGTCCTGACATGAACCAGTTATCTCAGTCCTGATATGAACCAGTTATCTCAGTCCTGATATGAACCAGTTATCTCAGTCCTGATATGAACCAGTTATCTCAGACCTGACATGAACCAGTTATCTCAGTCCTGATATTAACCAGTTATCTCAGTCCTGATATGAACCAGTTATCTCAGTCCTGACATGAACCAGTTATCTCAGTCCTGATATGAACCAGTTATCTCAGTCCTGATATGAGCCAGTTATCTCAGTCCTGATATGAACCAGTTATTTCAGTCCTGATATGAACCAGTTATCTCAGACCTGACATGAACCAGTTATCTCAGTCCTGATATGAACCAGTTATCTCAGTCCTGATATGAACCAGTTATCTCAGTCCTGACATGAACCAGTTATCTCAGTCCTGATATGAACCAGTTATCTCAGTCCAGATATGAACCAGTTATCTCAGTCCTGATATGAACCAGTTATCTCAGTCCTGATATGAACCAGTTATCTCAGTCCAGATATGAACCAGTTATCTCAGTCCAGATATGAACCAGTTATCTCAGTCCTGATATGAACCAGTTATCTCAGTCCTGACATGAACCAGTTATCTCCATCATTTTCATCTGTCTCTACCAGGGTTCTCTCTCTGCTCTTCTCATCTCCTCTCTGCTCTTTTCTTCTTCTCTGTTCCTATCTGCTCTTTTCTTCTTCTCTGCTCCTATCTGCTCTTTTCTTCTTCTCTACTCCTATCTGCTCTTTTCTTCTTCTCTGCTCCTATCTGCTCTTTTCTTCTTCTCTGCTCCTATCTGCTCTTTTCTTCTTCTCTGCTCATATCTGCTCTTTTCTTCTTCTCTGCTCCTATCTGCTCTTTTCTTCTTCTCTGCTCCTATCTGCTCTTTTCTTCTTCTCTGTTCCTATCTGCTCTTTTCTTCTTCTCTGCTCCTATCTGCTCTTTTCTTCTTCTCTGCTCCTATCTGCTCTTTTCTTCTTCTCTGCTCCTATCTGCTCTTTTCTTCTTCTCTGTTCCTATCTGCTCTTTTCTTCTTCTCTGCTCCTATCTGCACTTTTCTTCTTCTCTGCTCCTATCTGCTCTTTTCTTCTTCTCTGCTCCTATCGGCACCTTTCTTCTTCTCTGCTCCTATCTGCTCTTTTCTTCTTCTCTGTTCCTATCTGCTCTTTTCTTCTTCTCTGTACCTATCTGCTCTTTTCTTCTTCTCTGCTCCTATCTGCACTTTTCTTCTTCTCTGCTCCTATCGGCACCTTTCTTCTTCTCTGCTCCTATCTGCTCTTTTCTTCTTCTCTGTTCCTATCTGCTCTTTTCTTCTTCTCTGTTCCTATCTGCTCTTTTCTTCTTCTCTGCTCCTATCTGCTCTTTTCTTCTTCTCTGTTCCTATCTGCTCTTTTCTTCTTCTCTGCTCCTCTCTGCTCTTTTCTTCTTCTCTGTTCCTATCTGCTCTTTTTCTTCTTCTCTGTTCCTATCTGCTCTTTTCTTCTTCTCTGCTCCTATCTAATCTTTTCTTCTTCTCTGTTCCTATCTGCTCTTTTCTTCTTCTCTGTTCCTATCTGCTCTTTTCTTCTTCTCTGCTCCTCTCTGCTCTTTTCTTCTTCTCTGCTCCTATCTGCTCTTTTCTTCTTCTCTGCTCCTATCTGCTCTTTTCTTCTTCTCTGTTCCTATCTGCTCTTTTCTTCTTCTCTGTTCCTATCTGCTCTTTTCTTCTTCTCTGCTCCTATCTAATCTTTTCTTCTTCTCTGTTCCTATCTGCTCTTTTCTTCTTCTCTGTTCCTATCTGCTCTTTTCTTCTTCTCTGTTCCTATCTGCTCTTTTCTTCTTCTCTGCTCCTATCTAATCTTTTCTTCTTCTCTGTTCCTATCTGCTCTTTTCTTCTTCTCTGTTCCTATCTGCTCTTTTCTTCTTCTCTGCTCCTATCTGCTCTTTTCTTCTTCTCTGCTCCTATCTGCTCTTTTCTTCTTCTCTGCTCCTATCTGCTCTTTTCTTCTTCTCTGTTCCTATCTGCTCTTTTCTTCTTCTCTGCTCCTATCTGCTCTTTTCTTCTTCTCTGTTCCTATCTGCTCTTTTCTTCTTCTCTGTTCCTATCTGCTCTTTTCTTCTTCTCTGCTCCTATCTGCTCTTTTCTTCTTCTCTGTTCCTATCTGCTCTTTTCTTCTTCTCTGCTCCTATCTGCTCTTTTCTTCTTCTCTGTTCCTATCTGCTCTTTTCTTCTTCTCTGTTCCTATCTGCTCTTTTCTTCTTCTCTGTTCCTATCTGCTCTTTTCTTCTTCTCTGCTCCTATCTGCTCTTTTCTTCTTCTCTGCTTCTTCTCTGCTCCTATCTGCTCTTTTCTTCTTCTCTGCTTCTTCTCTGCTCCTATCTGCTCTTTTCTTCTTCTCTGCTCCTATCTGCTCTTTTCTTCTTCTCTGTTCCTATCTGCTCTTTTCTTCTTCTCTGCTCCTATCTGCTCTTTTCTTCTTCTCTGTTCCTATCTGCTCTTTTCTTCTTCTCTGTTCCTATCTGCTCTTTTCTTCTTCTCTGCTCCTATCTGCTCTTTTCTTCTTCTCTGTTCCTATCTGCTCTTTTCTTCTTCTCTGCTCCTATCTGCACTTTTCTTCTTCTCTGTTCCTATCTGCTCTTTTCTTCTTCTCTGTTCCTATCTGCTCTTTTCTTCTTCTCTGCTCCTATCTGCTCTTTTCTTCTTCTCTGCTCCTATCTGCACCTTTCTTCTTCTCTGCTCCTATCTGCTCTTTTCTTCTTCTCTGTTCCTATCTGCTCTTTTCTTCTTCTCTGTTCCTATCTGCTCTTTTCTTCTTCTCTGCTCCTATCTGCTCTTTTCTTCTTCTCTGCTCCTATCTGCACCTTTCTTCTTCTCTGCTCCTATCTGCTCTTTTCTTCTTCTCTGTTCCTATCTGCTCTTTTCTTCTTCTCTGTTCCTATCTGCTCTTTTCTTCTTCTCTGCTCCTATCTGCTCTTTTCTTCTTCTCTGCTCCTATCTGCACCTTTCTTCTTCTCTGCTCCTATCTGCTCTTTTCTTCTTCTCTGCTCCTATCTGCTCTTTTCTTCTTCTCTGTTCCTATCTGCTCTTTTCTTCTTCTCTGTTCCTATCTGCTCTTTTCTTCTTCTCTGTTCCTATCTGCTCTTTTCTTCTTCTCTGCTCCTATCTGCACCTTTCTTCTTCTCTGCTCCTATCTGCTCTTTTCTTCTTCTCTGTTCCTATCTGCTCTTTTCTTCTTCTCTGCTCCTATCTGCTCTTTTTCTTCTTCTCTGTTCCTGTCTGCTCTTTTCTTCTTCTCTGCTCCTATCTGCACTTTTCTTCTTCTCTGCTCCTATCTGCTCTTTTCTTCTTCTCTGTTCCTATCTGCAATTTTCTTCTTCTCTGTTCCTATCTGCTCTTTTCTTCTTCTCTGCTCCTATCTGCACTTTTCTTCTTCTCTGTTCCTATCTGCTCTTTTCTTCTTCTCTGTTCCTATCTGCTCTTTTCTTCTTCTCTGCACCTATCTGCACCTTTCTTCTTCTCTGCTCCTATCTGCACCTTTCTTCTTCTCTGTACCTATCTGCTCTTTTCTTCTTCTCTGTTCCTATCTGCTCTTTTCTTCTTCTCTGTTCCTATCTGCTCTTTTCTTCTTCTCTGCTCCTATCTGCTCTTTTCTTCTTCTCTGTTCCTATCTGCTCTTTTCTTCTTCTCTGTTCCTATCTGCTCTTTTCTTCTTCTCTGTTCCTATCTGCTCTTTTCTTCTTCTCTGCTCCTATCTGCTCTTTTCTTCTTCTCTGCTCCTATCTGCTCTTTTCTTCTTCTCTGTTCCTATCTGCTCTTTTCTTCTTCTCTGCTCCTATCTGCTCTTTTCTTCTTCTCTGCTCCTATCTGCTCTTTTCTTCTTCTCTGTTCCTATCTGCTCTTTTCTTCTTCTCTGCTCCTATCTGCTCTTTTCTTCTTCTCTGTTCCTATCTGCTCTTTTCTTCTTCTCTGTTCCTATCTGCTCTTTTCTTCTTCTCTGTTCCTATCTGATCTTTTCTTCTTCTCTGTTCCTATCTGCTCTTTTCTTATTCTCTGTTCCTATCTGCTCTTTTCTTCTTCTCTGTTCCTATCTGCTCTTTTCTTCTTCTCTGCTCCTCTCTGTTTTTCTTTGCTCCTCTCTGCTCTTTTCTTCTTCTCTGTTCCTATCTGCTCTTTTCTTCTTCTCTGCTCCTATCTGCACTTTTCTTCTTCTCTGTTCCTATCTGCACTTTTCTTCTTCTCTGTTCCTATCTGCTCTTTTCTTCTTCTCTGTTCCTATCTGCTCTTTTCTTCTTCTCTGTTCCTATCTGCTCTTTTCTTCTTCTCTGTTCCTATCTGCTCTTTTCTTCTTCTCTGCTCCTATCTGCTCTTTTCTTCTTCTCTGTTCCTATCTGCTCTTTTCTTCTTCTCTGCTCCTATCTGCTCTTTTCTTCTTCTCTGCTCCTCTCTGCTCTTTTCTTCTTCTCTTCTCCTCTCTGCTCTTTTCTTCTTCTCTTCTCCTCTCTGCTCTTTTCTTCTTCTCTGTTCCTATCTGCTCTTTTCTTCTTCTCTGCTCCTATCTGCTCTTTTCTTCTTCTCTGCTCCTCTCTGCTCTTTTCTTCTTCTCTTCTCCTCTCTGCTCTTTTCTTCTTCTCTGTTCCTATCTGCTCTTTTCTTCTTCTCTGTTCCTATCTGCTCTTTTCTTCTTCTCTGTTCCTATCTGCTCTTTTCTTCTTCTCTCTGTTCCTATCTGCTCTTTTCTTCTTCTCTGCTCCTATCTGCTCTTTTCTTCTTCTCTGCTCCTATCTGCACTTTTCTTCTTCTCTGTTCCTATCTGCTCTTTTCTTCTTCTCTGCTCCTATCTGCTCTTTTCTTCTTCTCTGTTCCTATCTGCACTTTTCTTCTTCTCTGTTCCTATCTGCTCTTTTCTTCTTCTCTGTTCCTATCTGCTCTTTTCTTCTTCTCTGTTCCTATCTGCTCTTTTCTTATTCTCTGTTCCTATCTGCTCTTTTCTTCTTCTCTGTTCCTATCTGCTCTTTTCTTCTTCTCTGCTCCTCTCTGTTTTTCTTTGCTCCTCTCTGCTCTTTTCTTCTTCTCTGTTCCTATCTGCTCTTTTCTTCTTCTCTGCTCCTATCTGCACTTTTCTTCTTCTCTGTTCCTATCTGCACTTTTCTTCTTCTCTGTTCCTATCTGCTCTTTTCTTCTTCTCTGTTCTTATCTGCTCTTTTCTTCTTCTCTGTTCCTATCTGCTCTTTTCTTCTTCTCTGCTCCTATCTGCTCTTTTCTTCTTCTCTGTTCCTATCTGCTCTTTTCTTCTTCTCTGCTCCTCTCTGCTCTTTTCTTCTTCTCTGCTCCTCTCTGCTCTTTTCTTCTTCTCTGCTCCTATCTGCTCTTTTCTTCTTCTTTGTTCCTATCTGCTCTTTTCTTCTTCTCTGCTCCTCTCTGCTCTTTTCTTCTTCTCTGCTCCTCTCTGCTCTTTTCTTCTTCTCTGCTCCTATCTGCACTTTTCTTCTTCTCTGTTCCTATCTGCACTTTTCTTCTTCTCTGTTCCTATCTGCTCTTTTCTTCTTCTCTGTTCCTATCTGCTCTTTTCTTCTTCTCTGTTCCTATCTGCTCTTTTCTTCTTCTCTGTTCCTATCTGCTCTTTTCTTCTTCTCTGCTCCTATCTGCACTTTTCTTCTTCTCTGCTCCTATCTGCTCTTTTCTTCTTCTCTGCTCCTATCTGCTCTTTTCTTCTTCTCTGCTCCTATCTGCACTTTTCTTCTTCTCTGTTCCTATCTGCACTTTTCTTCTTCTCTGTTCCTATCTGCTCTTTTCTTCTTCTCTGTTCCTATCTGCTCTTTTCTTCTTCTCTGTTCCTATCTGCTCTTTTCTTCTTCTCTGTTCCTATCTGCTCTTTTCTTCTTCTCTGCTCCTATCTGCACTTTTCTTCTTCTCTGCTCCTATCTGCACCTTTCTTCTTCTCTGTTCCTATCTGCTCTTTTCTTCTTCTCTGCTCCTATCTGCTCTTTTCTTCTTCTCTGCTCCTATCTGCACTTTTCTTCTTCTCTGTGCCTATCTGCACTTTTCTTCTTCTCTGCTCCTATCTGCACCTTTCTTCTTCTCTGTTCCTATCTGCTCTTTTCTTCTTCTCTGCTCCTATCTGCACTTTTCTTCTTCTCTGTTCCTATCTGCACTTTTCTTCTTCTCTGCTCCTATCTGCACCTTTCTTCTTCTCTGTTCCTATCTGCTCTTTTCTTCTTCTCTGCTCCTATCTGCACTTTTCTTCTTCTCTGTTCCTATCTGCTCTTTTCTTCTTCTCTGCTCCTATCTGCACTTTTCTTCTTCTCTGTTCCTATCTGCACTTTTCTTCTTCTCTGCTCCTATCTGCACCTTTCTTCTTAACTGCTCCTATCTGCTCTTTTCTTCTTCTCTGTTCCTATCTGCTCTTTTCTTCTTCTCTGTTCCTATCTGCTCTTTTCTTCTTCTCTGTTCCTATCTGCTCTTTTCTTCTTCTCTGTTCCTATCTGCTCTTTTCTTCTTCTCTCTGCTCCTATCTGCTCTTTTCTTCTATCTGCACTTTTCTTCTTCTCTGTTCCTATCTGCTCTTTTCTTCTTCTCTGTTCCTATCTGCTCTTTTCTTCTTCTCTGCTCCTATCTGCACTTTTCTTCTTCTCTGTTCCTATCTGCACTTTTCTTCTTCTCTGCTCCTATCTGCACCTTTCTTCTTCTCTGTTCCTATCTGCTCTTTTCTTCTTCTCTGCTCCTATCTGCTCTTTTCTTCTTCTCTGTACCTATCTGCTCTTTTCTTCTTCTCTGTTCCTGTCTGCTCTTTTCTTCTTCTCTGCTCCTATCTGCACTTTTCTTCTTCTCTGCTCCTTTCTGCTCTTTTCTTCTTCTCTGTGCCTATCTGCAATTTTCTTCTTCTCTGTTCCTATCTGCTCTTTTCTTCTTCTCTGCTCCTATCTGCACTTTTCTTCTTCTCTGTTCCTATCTGCTCTTTTCTTCTTCTCTGTTCCTATCTGCTCTTTTCTTCTTCTCTGCACCTATCTGCACCTTTCTTCTTCTCTGTTCCTATCTGCACCTTTCTTCTTCTCTGTACCTATCTGCTCTTTTCTTCTTCTCTGTTCCTATCTGCTCTTTTCTTCTTCTCTGTTCCTATCTGCTCTTTTCTTCTTCTCTGCTCCTATCTGCTCTTTTCTTCTTCTCTGTTCCTATCTGCTCTTTTCTTCTTCTCTGTTCCTATCTGCTCTTTTCTTCTTCTCTGTTCCTATCTGCTCTTTTCTTCTTCTCTGCTCCTATCTGCACTTTTCTTCTTCTCTGCTCCTATCTGCACCTTTCTTCTTCTCTGTTCCTATCTGCTCTTTTCTTCTTCTCTGCTCCTATCTGCTCTTTTCTTCTTCTCTGCTCCTATCTGCACTTTTCTTCTTCTCTGTGCCTATCTGCACTTTTCTTCTTCTCTGCTCCTATCTGCACCTTTCTTCTTCTCTGTTCCTATCTGCTCTTTTCTTCTTCTCTGCTCCTATCTGCACTTTTCTTCTTCTCTGTTCCTATCTGCACTTTTCTTCTTCTCTGCTCCTATCTGCACCTTTCTTCTTCTCTGTTCCTATCTGCTCTTTTCTTCTTCTCTGCTCCTATCTGCACTTTTCTTCTTCTCTGTTCCTATCTGCTCTTTTCTTCTTCTCTGCTCCTATCTGCACTTTTCTTCTTCTCTGTTCCTATCTGCACTTTTCTTCTTCTCTGCTCCTATCTGCACCTTTCTTCTTAACTGCTCCTATCTGCTCTTTTCTTCTTCTCTGTTCCTATCTGCTCTTTTCTTCTTCTCTGTTCCTATCTGCTCTTTTCTTCTTCTCTGTTCCTATCTGCTCTTTTCTTCTTCTCTGTTCCTATCTGCTCTTTTCTTCTTCTCTGCTCCTATCTGCTCTTTTCTTCTATCTGCACTTTTCTTCTTCTCTGTTCCTATCTGCTCTTTTCTTCTTCTCTGTTCCTATCTGCTCTTTTCTTCTTCTCTGCTCCTATCTGCACTTTTCTTCTTCTCTGTTCCTATCTGCACTTTTCTTCTTCTCTGCTCCTATCTGCACCTTTCTTCTTCTCTGTTCCTATCTGCTCTTTTCTTCTTCTCTGCTCCTATCTGCTCTTTTCTTCTTCTCTGTACCTATCTGCTCTTTTCTTCTTCTCTGTTCCTGTCTGCTCTTTTCTTCTTCTCTGCTCCTATCTGCACTTTTCTTCTTCTCTGCTCCTTTCTGCTCTTTTCTTCTTCTCTGTGCCTATCTGCAATTTTCTTCTTCTCTGTTCCTATCTGCTCTTTTCTTCTTCTCTGCTCCTATCTGCACTTTTCTTCTTCTCTGTTCCTATCTGCTCTTTTCTTCTTCTCTGTTCCTATCTGCTCTTTTCTTCTTCTCTGCACCTATCTGCACCTTTCTTCTTCTCTGTTCCTATCTGCACCTTTCTTCTTCTCTGTACCTATCTGCTCTTTTCTTCTTCTCTGTTCCTATCTGCTCTTTTCTTCTTCTCTGTTCCTATCTGCTCTTTTCTTCTTCTCTGCTCCTATCTGCTCTTTTCTTCTTCTCTGTTCCTATCTGCTCTTTTCTTCTTCTCTGCTCCTATCTGCTCTTTTCTTCTTCTCTGTTCCTATCTGCTCTTTTCTTATTCTCTGTTCCTATCTGCTCTTTTCTTCTTCTCTGCTCCTATCTGCTCTTTTCTTCTTCTCTGCTCCTATCTGCTCTTTTCTTCTTCTCTGTTCCTATCTGCTCTTTTCTTCTTCTCTGTTCCTATCTGCTCTTTTCTTCTTCTCTGTTCCTATCTGCTCTTTTCTTCTTCTCTGCTCCTATCTGCTCTTTTCTTCTTCTCTGTTCCTATCTGCTCTTTTCTTCTTCTCTGCTCCTATCTGCTCTTTTCTTCTTCTCTGTTCCTATCTGCTCTTTTCTTCTTCTCTGTTCCTATCTGCTCTTTTCTTCTTCTCTGTTCCTATCTGCTCTTTTCTTCTTCTCTGCTCCTCTCTGTTTTTCTCTGCTCCTATCTGCACTTTTCTTCTTCTCTGTTCCTATCTGCACTTTTCTTCTTCTCTGTTCCTATCTGCTCTTTTCTTCTTCTCTGTTCCTATCTGCACTTTTCTTCTTGTCTGTTCCTATCTGCTCTTTTCTTCTTCTCTGTTCCTATCTGCTCTTTTCTTCTTCTCTGTTCCTATCTGCTCTTTTCTTCTTCTCTGCTCCTATCTGCTCTTTTCTTCTTCTCTGTTCCTATCTGCTCTTTTCTTCTCCTCTCTGCTCTTTTCTTCTTCTCTTCTCCTCTCTGCTCTTTTCTTCTTCTCTGTTCCTATCTGCTCTTTTCTTCTTCTCTGTTCCTATCTGCTCTTTTCTTCTTCTCTGCTCCTCTCTGCTCTTTTCTTCTTCTCTGCTCCTCTCTGCTCTTTTCTTCTTCTCTGCTCCTATCTGCTCTTTTCTTCTTCTCTGTTCCTATCTGCTCTTTTCTTCTTCTCTGTTCCTATCTGCTCTTTTCTTCTTCTCTGTTCCTATCTGCACTTTTCTTCTTCTCTGTTCCTATCTGCACTTTTCTTCTTCTCTGCTCCTCTCTGCTCTTTTCTTCTTCTCATCTCCTATCTGCTCTTTTCTTCTTCTCTGCTCCTATCTGCACTTTTCTTCTTCTCTGTTCCTATCTGCTCTTTTCTTCTTCTCTGCTCCTATCTGCTCTTTTCTTCTTCTCTGCTCCTATCTGCACTTTTCTTCTTCTCTGTTCCTATCTGCTCTTTTCTTCTTCTCTGCTCCTATCTGCACTTTTCTTCTTCTCTGTTCCTATCTGCTCTTTTCTTCTTCTCTGTTCCTATCTGCTCTTTTCTTCTTCTCTGCTCCTATCTGCACTTTTCTTCTTCTCTGTTCCTATCTGCTCTTTTCTTCTTCTCTGCTCCTATCTGCTCTTTTCTTCTTCTCTGCTCCTATCTGCACTTTTCTTCTTCTCTGTTCCTATCTGCTCTTTTCTTCTTCTCTGCTCCTATCTGCACTTTTCTTCTTCTCTGTTCCTATCTGCACTTTTCTTCTTCTCTGTTCCTATCTGCACCTTTCTTCTTAACTGCTCCTATCTGCTCTTTTCTTCTTCTCTGTTCCTATCTGCTCTTTTCTTCTTCTCTGTTCCTATCTGCTCTTTTCTTCTTCTCTGTTCCTATCTGCTCTTTTCTTCTTCTCTGCTCCTATCTGCACTTTTCTTCTTCTCTGTTCCTATCTGCTCTTTTCTTCTTCTCTGTTCCTATCTGCTCTTTTCTTCTTCTCTGCTCCTATCTGCACTTTTCTTCTTCTCTGTTCCTATCTGCACTTTTCTTCTTCTCTGCTCCTATCTGCACCTTTCTTCTTCTCTGTTCCTATCTGCTCTTTTCTTCTTCTCTGCTCCTATCTGCTCTTTTCTTCTTCTCTGCTCCTATCTGCACTTTTCTTCTTCTCTGTGCCTATCTGCACTTTTCTTCTTCTCTGCTCCTATCTGCACCTTTCTTCTTCTCTGTTCCTATCTGCTCTTTTCTTCTTCTCTGCTCCTATCTGCACTTTTCTTCTTCTCTGTTCCTATCTGCACTTTTCTTCTTCTCTGCTCCTATCTGCACCTTTCTTCTTCTCTGTTCCTATCTGCTCTTTTCTTCTTCTCTGCTCCTATCTGCTCTTTTCTTCTTCTCTGTTCCTATCTGCTCTTTTCTTCTTCTCTGTTCCTATCTGCTCTTTTCTTCTTCTCTGCTCCTATCTGCACTTTTCTTCTTCTCTGTTCCTATCTGCACTTTTCTTCTTCTCTGCTCCTATCTGCACCTTTCTTCTTAACTGCTCCTATCTGCTCTTTTCTTCTTCTCTGTTCCTATCTGCTCTTTTCTTCTTCTCTGTTCCTATCTGCTCTTTTCTTCTTCTCTGCTCCTATCTGCTCTTTTCTTCTTCTCTGCTCCTATCTGCACTTTTCTTCTTCTCTGTTCCTATCTGCTCTTTTCTTCTTCTCTGTTCCTATCTGCTCTTTTCTTCTTCTCTGCTCCTATCTGCACTTTTCTTCTTCTCTGTTCCTATCTGCACTTTTCTTCTTCTCTGCTCCTATCTGCACCTTTCTTCTTCTCTGTTCCTATCTGCTCTTTTCTTCTTCTCTGCTCCTATCTGCTCTTTTCTTCTTCTCTGTTCCTATCTGCTCTTTTCTTCTTCTCTGTTCCTATCTGCTCTTTTCTTCTTCTCTGTTCCTATCTGCTCTTTTCTTCTTCTCTGCTCCTATCTGCTCTTTTCTTCTTCTCTGTTCCTATCTGCTCTTTTCTTCTTCTCTGCTCCTATCTGCTCTTTTCTTCTTCTCTGTTCCTATCTGCTCTTTTCTTCTTCTCTGTTCCTATCTGCTCTTTTCTTCTTCTCTGCTCCTATCTGCTCTTTTCTTCTTCTCTGCTCCTATCTGCTCTTTTCTTCTTCTCTGCTCCTATCTGCTCTTTTCTTCTTCTCTGCTCCTATCTGCTCTTTTCTTCTTCTCTGTTCCTATCTGCTCTTTTCTTCTTCTCTGTTCCTATCTGCTCTTTTCTTCTTCTCTGCTCCTATCTGCTCTTTTCTTCTTCTCTGCTTCTTCTCTGCTCCTATCTGCTCTTTTCTTCTTCTCTGCTTCTTCTCTGCTCCTATCTGCTCTTTTCTTCTTCTCTGCTCCTATCTGCTCTTTTCTTCTTCTCTGTTCCTATCTGCTCTTTTCTTCTTCTCTGTTCCTATCTGCTCTTTTCTTCTTCTCTGCTCCTATCTGCTCTTTTCTTCTTCTCTGTTCCTATCTGCTCTTTTTCTTCTTCTCTGCTCCTATCTGCTCTTTTCTTCTTCTCTGTTCCTATCTGCTCTTTTCTTCTTCTCTGCTCCTATCTGCTCTTTTCTTCTTCTCTGTTCCTATCTGCTCTTTTCTTCTTCTCTGTTCCTATCTGCTCTTTTCTTCTTCTCTGTTCCTATCTGCTCTTTTCTTCTTCTCTGTTCCTATCTGCTCTTTTCTTCTTCTCTGTTCCTATCTGCTCTTTTCTTCTTCTCTGCTCCTATCTGCTCTTTTCTTATTCTCTGTTCCTATCTGCTCTTTTCTTCTTCTCTGCTCCTCTCTGCTCTTTTCTTCTTCTCTGTTCCTATCTGCTCTTTTCTTCTTCTCTGTTCCTATCTGCTATTTTCTTCTTCTCTGCTTCTCTCTGTTTTTCTTTGCTCCTCTCTGCCAGAGGTAATTCTGTCTGCAGGGCTTTTGTCCGTTTTATGTCTGATGCCTGCTCTCCTGTCACCTGCCAAAAGCCTCCAACTCTCAATCTCCTGTCCACTTAAACAATCTGAAAATGGAAAGCCATTCATGTGTCTGCTTCCTCTTTTCCAGTCCCGTTTCTCACTCCCACTCTAAGGCTCATTCAGGGCTTATTAAAGTCCTGAGAGCAGCACAGCTCAGCAATCTGATATTCACCAGTGGAGTGAGTGGAGACCAGGCATTACTACAGATGACTACAGAGATAGTGCTGCTGAGTACCACCCCCATCCATCCCCCCATCCATCCCTCCCTCCCTCTCTTTCTCTCTTGGTATACGGTGGCAGATTCTGGGTGGCATTTGCACAGTGCTATAGCCTCAGCCTGCCAACCCATGCCGCAGCGCTAAGCCTGACATCCGTTAAGAAGGTGGAATGGAGTTGAGCCGCAGGGATTTCCAATAAATCCAACCAATCAGCCCGCGGTGTTCATTTGGTCTCCGGGCAGACGGCAGGAGAGGCAGTCCACTTGTCATTGACTTTACGGCCCTCAGGGCTTTGATAAACAGTGGCCGAGCAACGAGCGCCTACGCACCCACACTACGTGTATTCGGCATGTGTGTTATATTTACAGAGCCAGCCAGGGGTGACCTTCAGCCGGACACTGGTTTAGTGGAGCCATTAGGCCCGAGGGGTGACCCTCAGCCGGACACTGGTGTACTGGAGCCAGTAGGCCGAGGGGTGACCCTCAGCCGGACACTGGTTTAGTGGAGCCAGTAGGCCGAGGGGTGACCCTCAGCCGGACACCGTTGTTCTGGAGTGAGGGGGTCAAGGTGATAGAGAGGATGGACCAAGTCTGTAACTTAGCGCTGGGAATTACCAGGGAACGCAGAATTCTGTGTGTTTAGCAAATTGATACTGATTTTATTGGGATTCGATATTCTAAACATATTTCTCATCGTATGTCTGCTGCAGAGGGACAAGAGAGAGTCAGGATGAAGTGAGTTTTCATCACGGAAATAAAAGGGCTGAACACACTATTAAGAAAGAAGATGGAGAACATATATAGGAGTTTTGGTGCAGGTGGAACTGACTAGCGCTAGCAAGGCTACATTTTTTTCTGGATGGTTTGTCCTCGGGGTTTCGCCTGCCAAATAAGTTCTGTTATACTCACAGACATTATGTTAACAGTTTTAGAAACTTTAAAGTGTTTCCCATCCAAATCTACCAAATATCTACATATCCGAGCTTCTGGGCCTGAGTAACAGGCAGTTTAATTTGGGCACGCTTTTCATTCGGATGTGAAGATACTGCCCCCTACCCAAGAGAGGTTGATATTACTGAGACTGAAGCCCTCTCTACTGTATTAATATTACTGAGACTGAAGCCCTCTACTGTATTAATATTACTGAGACTGAAGCCCTCTCTACTGTATTAATATTACTGAGACTGAAGCCCTCTACTGTATTAATATTACTG
>NC_068429.1:4694723-4707223 GCF_023373465.1 Oncorhynchus keta | reverse complement strand
AGAACACAGAACCCTCTGAAGTTAATGGAACTAGACCTATAGCCCCAGACCACAGAACCCTCTGAAGTTAATGGAACTAGACCTATAGCCCCAGACCACAGAACCGTCTGAAGTTAATGGAACTAGACCTATTGCCCCAGAACACAGAACACGGAACCCTCTGAAGTTAATGGAACTAGACCTATAGCCCCAGACCACAGAACACAGAACCCTCTGAAGTTAATGGAACTAGACCTATAGCCCCAGACCACAGAACCCTCTGAAGTTAATGGAACTAGACCTATAGCCCCAGACCACAGAACACAGAACCCTCTGAAGTTAATGGAACTAGACCTATAGCCCCAGAACACAGAACACGGAACCCTCTGAAGTTAATGGAACTAGACCTATAGCCCCAGACCACAGAACCCTCTGAAGTTAATGGAACTAGACCTATAGCCCCAGACCACAGAACACAGAACCCTCTGAAGTTAATGGAACTAGACCTATAGCCCCAGAACACAGAACCCTCTGAAGTTAATGGAACTAGACCTATAGCCCCAGACCACAGAACACAGAACCCTCTGAAGTTAATGGAACTAGACCTATAGCCCCAGACCACAGAACCCTCTGAAGTTAATGGAACTAGACCTATAGCCCCAGACCACAGAACCCTCTGAAGTTAATGGAACTAGACCTATAGCCCCAGACCACAGAACCCTCTGAAGTTAATGGAACTAGACCTATAGCCCCAGACCACAGAACCCTCTGAAGTTAATGGAACTAGACCTATAGCCCCAGACCACAGAACACAGAACCCTCTGAAGTTAATGGAACTAGACCTATAGCCCCAGAACACAGAACACAGAACCCTCTGACGTTAATGCCCCCAGATGTGTAGGCTTAACTCCCCACTAGTAATCCAGTTCTTAATTGTGTTTGTTTGTCATGTTCTGGGCTTCTGGGACTAGTCTAGAGTTGTCTAGCCTCGGGTGGAAGAGGCTGTCCTATTGTTTTGATTTATTACAGAGAAGAGATTGATATGATACCAACACAATGCATAAGCAAATAGTTAGAAAATACAGTGAAATCAAACAGGCAAGGCTGACTGTGACAAGGGTAGCCTAGTGGTTAGAGTGTAGAGGAGGTAGGGTAGCCTAGTGGTTAGAGTGTAGAGGAGGTAGGGTAGCCTAGTGGTTACAGCGTAGAGGAGGTAGGGTAGCCTAGTGGTTAGAGTGTAGAGGAGGTAGGGTAGCCTAGTGGTTAGAGTGTAGAGGAGGTAGGGTAGCCTAGTGGTTAGAGTGTAGAGGAGGTAGGGTAGCCTAGTGGTTAGAGTGTAGAGGAGGTAGGGTAGCCTAGTGGTTAGAGTGTAGAGGAGGTAGGGTAGCCTAGTGGTTAGAGTGTAGAGGAGGTAGGGTAGCCTAGTGGTTAGAGTGTAGAGGAGGTAGGGTAGCCTAGTGGTTAGAGTGTAGAGGAGGTAGGGTAGCCTAGTGGTTAGAGTGTAGAGGAGGTAGGGTAGCCTAGTGGTTAGAGTGTAGAGGAGGTAGGGTAGCCTAGTGGTTAGAGTGTAGAGGAGGTAGGGTAGCCTAGTGGTTAGAGTGTAGAGGAGGTAGGGTAGCCTAGTGGTTAGAGTGTAGAGGAGGTAGGGTAGCCTAGTGGTTAGAGTGTAGAGGAGGTAGGGTAGCCTAGTGGTTAGAGTGTAGAGGAGGTAGGGTAGCCTAGTGGTTAGAGTGTAGAGGAGGTAGGGTAGCCTAGTGGTTAGAGTGTAGAGGAGGTAGGGTAGCCTAGTGGTTAGAGTGTAGAGGAGGTAGGGTAGCCTAGTGGTTAGAGTGTAGAGGAGGTAGGGTAGCCTAGTGGTTAGAGTGTAGAGGAGGTAGGGTAGCCTAGTGGTTAGAGTGTAGAGGAGGTAGGGTAGCCTAGTGGTTAGAGTGTAGAGGAGGTAGGGTAGCCTAGTGGTTAGAGTGTAGAGGAGGTAGGGTAGCCTAGTGGTTAGAGTGTAGAGGAGGTAGGGTAGCCTAGTGGTTAGAGTGTAGAGGTGGTAGGGTAGCCTAGTGGTTAGAGTGTAGAGGAGGTAGGGTAGCCTAGTGGTTAGAGTGTAGAGGAGGCAGGGTAGCCTAGTGGTTACAGCGTTGGGCCAGTAAATGAAATGTTTCTAGATCGAGTCCCTGAGCTGACAAGGTAAATATCTGTCGTTCTGCCCCTCAATAAGGCTGTTAACCCGCTGTTCCTAGGCCATCATTTTAAATAAGAAATTGTTCTTAACTGACTTGCCTAGTTCAATAAATGTTCAATTAAAAAAAATATATATATATATTTCCCTCTTTAATCTATGCTTCTGTGCTCATTCTACCCATCCAAGGTTGTGTCCTCTGCCCTCTAACTCTAAGCCACTATGCAAACAGAGCAAAGGACAGCTGGATGACTGAGATGACAAAGCCTCATTTCCATGGCGTTACAGAACAGTGTTTCTACCGCCTGGGTCAAGATACAGAGCAATGAACTATCAGAATGACTTTTATTCTGAAACGCTGCCTGGGTCAAGATACAGGGTCATGAACTATCAGAATGACTTTTATTCTGAAACGCTGCCTGGGTCAAGATACAGGGCAATGAACTATCAGAATGACTTTTATTCTGAAACGCTGCCTGGGTCAAGATACAGGGCAATGAACTATCAGAATGACTTTTATTCTGAAACGCTGCCTGGGTCAAGATACAGGGCAATGAACTATCAGAATGACTTTTATTCTGAAATGCTGCCTGGGTCAAGATACAGGGCAATGAACTATCAGAATGACTTTTATTCTGAAACGCTGCCTGGGTCAAGATACAGGGCAATGAACTATCAGAATGACTTTTATTCTGAAACGCTGCCTGGGTCAAGATACAGGGCAATGAACTATCAGAATTAATTTTATTCTGAAATGCTGCCTGGGTCAAGATACAGGGCCATGAACTATCAGAATGACTTTTATTCTGAAACGCTGCCTGGGTCAAGATACAGGGCAATGAACTATCAGAATGACTTTTATTCTGAAACGCTGCCTGGGTCAAGATACAGGGCAATGAACTATCAGAATGACTTTTATTCTGAAACGCTGCCTGGGTCAAGATACAGGGCCATGAACTATCAGAATGACTTTTATTCTGAAACGCTGCCTGGGTCAAGATACAGGGCAATGAACTATCAGAATGACTTTTATTCTGAAACGCTGCCTGGGTCAAGATACAGGGCAATGAACTATCAGAATGACTTTTATTCTGAAACGCTGCCTGGGTCAAGATACAGGGCAATGAACTATCAGAATGACTTTTATTCTGAAACGCTGCCTGGGTCAAGATACAGGGCAATGAACTATCAGAATGACTTTTATTCTGAAACGCTGCCTGGGTCAAGATACAGGGCCATGAACTATCAGAATGACTTTTATTCTGAAACGCTGCCTGGGTCAAGATACAGGGCAATGAACTATCAGAATGACTTTTATTCTGAAACGCTGCCTGGGTCAAGATACAGGGCCATGAACTATCAGAATTACTTTTATTCTGAAACGCTGCCTGGGTCAAGATACAGGGCAATGAACTATCAGAATGACTTTTATTCTGAAACACTGCCTGGGTCAAGATACAGGGCCATGAACTATCAGAATGACTTTTATTCTGAAACGCTGCCTGGGTCAAGATACAGGGCAATGAACTATCAGAATGACTTTTATTCTGAAACGCTGCCTGGGTCAAGATACAGGGCAATGAACTATCAGAATGACTTTTATTCTGAAACGCTGCCTGGGTCAAGATACAGGGCAATGAACTATCAGAATGACTTTTATTCTGAAACGCTGCCTGGGTCAAGATACAGGGCAATGAACTATCAGAATGACTTTTATTCTGAAACGCTGCCTGGGTCAAGATACAGGGCAATGAACTATCAGAATGACTTTTATTCTGAAACGCTGCCTGGGTCAAGATACAGGGCCATGAACTATCAGAATGACTTTTATTCTGAAACGCTGCCTGGGTCAAGATACAGGGCAATGAACTATCAGAATGACTTTTATTCTGAAACGCTGCCTGGGTCAAGATACAGGGCAATGAACTATCAGAATGACTTTTATTCTGAAACGCTGCCTGGGTCAAGATACAGGGCCATGAACTATCAGAATGACTTTTATTCTGAAACGCTGCCTGGGTCAAGATACAGGGCCATGAACTATCAGAATGACTTTTATTCTGAAACGCTGCCTGGGTCAAGATACAGGGCAATGAACTATCAGAATGACTTTTATTCTGAAACGCTGCCTGGGTCAAGATACAGGGCCATGAACTATCAGAATGACTTTTATTCTGAAACGCTGCCTGGGTCAAGATACAGGGCAATGAACTATCAGAATGACTTTTATTCTGAAATGCTGCCTGGGTCAAGATACAGGGCAATGAACTATCAGAATGACTTTTATTCTGAAACGCTGCCTGGGTCAAGATACAGGGCAATGAACTATCAGAATGACTTTTATTCTGAAACGCTGCCTGGGTCAAGATACAGGGCAATGAACTATCAGAATTAATTTTATTCTGAAATGCTGCCTGGGTCAAGATACAGGGCCATGAACTATCAGAATGACTTTTATTCTGAAACGCTGCCTGGGTCAAGATACAGGGCAATGAACTATCAGAATGACTTTTATTCTGAAACGCTGCCTGGGTCAAGATACAGGGCAATGAACTATCAGAATGACTTTTATTCTGAAACGCTGCCTGGGTCAAGATACAGGGCCATGAACTATCAGAATGACTTTTATTCTGAAGCGCTGCCTGGGTCAAGATACAGGGCAATGAACTATCAGAATGACTTTTATTCTGAAACGCTGCCTGGGTCAAGATACAGGGCAATGAACTATCAGAATGACTTTTATTCTGAAACGCTGCCTGGGTCAAGATACAGGGCAATGAACTATCAGAATGACTTTTATTCTGAAACGCTGCCTGGGTCAAGATACAGGGCAATGAACTATCAGAATGACTTTTATTCTGAAACGCTGCCTGGGTCAAGATACAGGGCCATGAACTATCAGAATGACTTTTATTCTGAAACGCTGCCTGGGTCAAGATACAGGGCAATGAACTATCAGAATGACTTTTATTCTGAAACGCTGCCTGGGTCAAGATACAGGGCCATGAACTATCAGAATTACTTTTATTCTGAAACGCTGCCTGGGTCAAGATACAGGGCAATGAACTATCAGAATGACTTTTATTCTGAAACACTGCCTGGGTCAAGATACAGGGCCATGAACTATCAGAATGACTTTTATTCTGAAACGCTGCCTGGGTCAAGATACAGGGCAATGAACTATCAGAATGACTTTTATTCTGAAACGCTGCCTGGGTCAAGATACAGGGCAATGAACTATCAGAATGACTTTTATTCTGAAACGCTGCCTGGGTCAAGATACAGGGCAATGAACTATCAGAATGACTTTTATTCTGAAACGCTGCCTGGGTCAAGATACAGGGCAATGAACTATCAGAATGACTTTTATTCTGAAACGCTGCCTGGGTCAAGATACAGGGCAATGAACTATCAGAATGACTTTTATTCTGAAACGCTGCCTGGGTCAAGATACAGGGCCATGAACTATCAGAATGACTTTTATTCTGAAACGCTGCCTGGGTCAAGATACAGGGCAATGAACTATCAGAATGACTTTTATTCTGAAACGCTGCCTGGGTCAAGATACAGGGCCATGAACTATCAGAATGACTTTTATTCTGAAACGCTGCCTGGGTCAAGATACAGGGCCATGAACTATCAGAATGACTTTTATTCTGAAACGCTGCCTGGGTCAAGATACAGGGCCATGAACTATCAGAATGACTTTTATTCTGAAACGCTGGCTCAGGTTTGGCCATTATTAGTGGTTATATTATCATAATACCACCAGACACTCAGGGTCATGTTAATAGGGGATGCGTCCCAAATGAATCATCTTATATAGTGTACTATGTGCCCTGTTCAAAAGTAGTGCACTATATAGGGAATAGGGCCCTGGTCTAAAGTAGTGCACTATATAGGGAATAGGGCCCTGGTCTAAAGTAGTGTACTATATAGGGAATAGGGCCCTGGTCTAAAGTAGTGCACTATATAGAGGGAATAGGATCCTGTTAAAAAGTAGTGCACTATATAGAGGGAATAGGGCCCTGGTCTAAAGTAGTGCACTATATAGAGGGAATAGGGCCCTGGTCTAAAGTAGTGTACTATATAGGGAATAGGGCCCTGGTCTAAAGTAGTGCACTATATAGAGGGAATAGGGCCCTGGTCTAAAGTAGTGCACTATATAGAGGGAATAGGGCCCTGGTCTAAAGTAGTGCACTATATAGAGGGAATAGGGCCCTGGTCTAAAGTAGTGCACTATATAGAGGGAATAGGGCCCTGGTCTAAAGTAGTGCACTATATAGGGAATAGGGCCCTGGTCTAAAGTAGTGCACTATATAGAGGGAATAGGGCCCTGGTCTAAAGTAGTGTACTATATAGGGAATAGGGCCCTGGTCTAAAGTAGTGCACTATATAGAGGGATTAGGGCCCTGGTCTAAAGTAGTGCACTATATAGAGGGAATAGGGCCCTGGTCTAAAGTAGTGCACTATATAGGGAATAGGGCCCTGGTCTAAAGTAGTGCACTATATAGAGGGAATAGGGCCCTGGTCTAAAGTAGTGTACTATATAGGGAATAGGGCCCTGGTCTAAAGTAGTGCACTATATAGAGGGAATAGGGCCCTGGTCTAAAGTAGTGCACTATATAGAGGGAATAGGGCCCTGGTCTAAAGTAGTGTACTATATACGGAATAGGGCTCTGGTCTAAAGTAGTGCACTATATAGAGGGAATAGGGCCCTGGTCTAAAGTAGTGTACTATATAGGGAATAGGGCTGTTGTCTAAAGTAGTGCACTATATAGAGGGAATAGGGCCCTGGTCTAAAGTAGTGTACTATATAGGGAATAGGGCTCTGGTCTAAAGTAGTGCACTATAATAGGGAATAGGGCCCTGGTTTAAAGTAGTGCACTGTATAGGGAATATGGTGTGATTTGGGCATACCCCCATGCTGAAAGTTGTGTCTGCTGTGTAGCAGAAGTCCCCCTCAGGAATAAAGTATCAATCAGGTGTTTATGATAGATAGCCTTACGAGTCCCTGAACGTGACGCTGCGAGTGAACAGGCTCAGGGTGATGGAGAAAAACTCCCTTCAACACATCATCACATTGTTTATATTACCAGCAAAACATTTACAGCAGAGTCATCAAAGGAGATAGAGAGAGACATCAAATCAAAAGTCACGTCCAATTTTATCTGTCACATGCTCCGAAAACAGCAGGTGGGGGGACCTTGCCGTGAAATGCTACTTACTTACAAGCTCTTAACACATGCAGTTTTAAGAAAATAGAGTTTAAGAAAAGATTTATTAAAAACTACAGGGGGTACCGGTACAGAGTCAATGTGGAGGCTATATACAGGGGGTACCGGTACAGAGTCAATGTGGAGGCTATATACAGGGGGTACCGGTACAGAGTCAATGTGGAGGCTATATACAGGGGGTACCAGTACAGAGTCAATGTGGAGACTATATACAGGGGGTACCGGTACAGAGTCAATGTGGAGGCTATATACAGGGGGTACCGGTACAGAGTCAATGTGGAGGCTATATACAGGGGGTACCGGTACAGAGTCAATGTGGAGGCTATATACAGGGGTACCAGTACAGAGTCAATGTGGAGACTATATACACAGGGTATTACGGTACAGAGTCAATGTGGAGGCTATATACAGGGGGTACCGGTACAGAGTCAATGTGGAGGTTATATACAGGGGGTACCGGTACAGAGTCAATGTGGAGGTTATATACAGGGGTAATATATAATAATAATATATGCCATTTAGCAGACGCTTTTATCCAAAGCGACTTACAGTCATGTGTGCATACATTCTACGTATGGGTGGTCCTGGGAATCGAACCCACTACCCTGGCGTTACAAGCGCCATGCTCTACCAACTGAGCTACAGAAGGACCACACCGGTACAGAGTCAATGTGGAGGTTATATACAGGGGGTACCAGTACAGAGTCAATGTGGAGACTATATACAGGGGGTACCGGTACAGAGTCAATGTGGAGGCTATATACAGGGGATACCGGTACAGAGTCAATGTGGAGGCTATATACAGGGGGTACCGGTACAGAGTCAATGTGGAGGCTATATACAGGGGGTACCGGTACAGAGTCAATGTGGAGGCTATATACAGGGGGTACCGGTACAGAGTCAATGTGGAGGCTATATACAGGGTATTACGGTACAGAGTCAATGTGGAGGCTATATACAGGGGGTACCGGTACAGAGTCAATGTGGAGGCTATATACAGGGGGTACCGGTACAGAGTCAATGTGGAGGCTATATACAGGGGGTACCGGTACAGAGTCAATGTGGAGGCTATATACAGGGGTACCGGTACATAGTCAATGTGGAGGCTATATACAGGGGGTACCGGTACAGAGTCAATGTGGAGGCTATATACAGGGGGTACCGGTACAGAGTCAATGTGGAGGCTATATACAGGGGGTACCGGTACAGAGTCAATGTGGAGGCTATATACAGGGGGTACCGGTACAGAGTCAATGTGGAGGCTATATACAGGGGGTACCGGTACCGAGTCAATGTGGAGGCTATATACAGGGGGTACCGGTACAGAGTCAATGTGGAGACTATATACAGGGGGTACCGGTACAGAGTCAATGTGGAGGCTATATACAGGGGGTACCGGTACAGAGTCAATGTGGAGACTATATACAGGGGGTACCGGTACAGAGTCAATGTGGAGGCTATATACAGGGGGTACCGGTACAGAGTCAATGTGGAGGCTATATACAGGGGGTACCGGTACATAGTCAATGTGGAGGCTATATACAGGGGGTACCAGTACAGAGTCAATGTGGAGGCTATATACAGGGGGTACCGGTACAGAGTCAATGTGGAGGCTATATACAGGGTGTTACGGTACAGAGTCAATGTGGAGGCTATATACAGGGTGTACCGGTACAGAGTCAATGTGGAGGCTATATACAGGGGGTACCAGTACAGAGTCAATGTGGAGGCTATATACAGGGGGTACCAGTACAGAGTCAATGTGGAGGCTATATACAGGGGGTACCAGTACAGAGTCAATGTGGAGGCTATATACAGGGGGTACCGGTACAGAGTCAATGTGGAGGCTATATACAGGGGGTACTGGTACAGAGTCAATGTGGAGGCTATATACAGGGGGTACAGAGTCAATGTGGAGACTATATACAGGGGGTACCGGTACAGAGTCAATGTGGAGGCTATATACAGGGGGTACCGGTACAGAGTCAATGTGGAGACTATATACAGGGGGTACCGGTACAGAGTCAATGTGGAGGCTATATACAGGGGGTACCGGTACAGAGTCAATGTGGAGGCTATATACAGGGCAATGTGGAGGCTATATACAGGGGGTACCAGTACAGAGTCAATGTGGAGGCTATATACAGGGGGTACCGGTACAGAGTCAATGTGGAGGCTATATACAGGGTGTTACGGTACAGAGTCAATGTGGAGGCTATATACAGGGTGTACCGGTACAGAGTCAATGTGGAGGCTATATACAGGGGGTACCAGTACAGAGTCAATGTGGAGGCTATATACAGGGGTACCAGTACAGAGTCAATGTGGAGGCTATATACAGGGGTACCAGTACAGAGTCAATGTGGAGGCTATATACAGGGGGTACCGGTACAGAGTCAATGTGGAGGCTATATACAGGGGTACTGGTACAGAGTCAATGTGGAGGCTATATACAGGGGGTACAGAGTCAATGTGGAGACTATATACAGGGGGTACCGGTACAGAGTCAATGTGGAGGCTATATACAGGGGGTACAGAGTCAATGTGGAGACTATATACAGGGGGTACCGGTACAGAGTCAATGTGGAGGCTATATACAGGGGGTACCAGTACAGAGTCAATGTGGAGGCTATATACAGGGGGTACTGGTACAGAGTCAATGTGGAGGCTATATACAGGGGACACCGGTTACTCGAGGTAGTTGAGGTAATATGTACATGTAGGTAGAGTTAAAGTGACTATGCATAGATAATAAACAGCGAGTAGCAGCAGTGTAAAAACTAAATGTCGGATGCCAAGCAGTTGCCGTACCAGGCGGTGATGCAACCGGTCAGGATGCCCTCGATGGTGCAGCTGTAGAACTTTTTAAGGATCTGGAGACCGATGACAAATCTTTTCTGAGGGGGAAAAAGTTTTGTCGTGCGCCCTTCACGACTGTCATGGTGTGTTTGGACCGTGATCGTTTGTTGGTGATGTGGACACCAAAGAACTTGAAACTCTCGACCCGCCCCGTTACTGTTAATGGGGGCCTGTTCGGCCTGCCTTTTCCTGTAGTCCACAATCAGCTCCTTCGTCTCGCTCACATTGAGGGAGAGGTTGCTGTGGTTGATGAGCTTTGAGGGCGTTACGGTGAGCTGTAGTCAATGAATAGCATTCTCACGTTTGGTGTTTCTTTTGTCCAGGTGGGAAAGGACAATTGAGATTGCGTCATCTGTGGATCGGTTGTTGCGGCAATGCGAATTGGAGTGGGTCTAGCGTTTCTTGGGATAATGGTGTTGATGTGAGCCATGACCAGCCTTTTTGAAAGCATTTCATGGCTACAGTGCTACGTGAAGGTGCACTCACATGCACACATTGTAGTGAGATCCTCCTCAACACATCGAGACAGAGACCACGTTGAATTGTTCTCAGGGCAGTTTGCATTAGCTTCTAATGAATAGTCTCAACGCTGATTTGAATGGAAAGCGAAGCAGCCTCTAGCAGACACCCTTTTCCCTTTATAGGCCAGGACTCCAATACAACGGCTGCCCCTGGGCTCTCGTCAAAAGTAGGGGACTACAAGGGGAATAGAGAGCCATTTGGGAAGCATTCTCTGTTTGTCTGGTGAATTTAAAGGTAGTCCTCTCCTCTCCTCTCCACTCCACTCCTCTCCTCTCCTCTCCACTCCACTCCACTCCACTCCCTCCTCTCCTCTCCTCTCCCTCTCCTCTCCTCTCCTCTCCTCCTCTCCTCTCCTCTCCTCTCCTCTCCACTCCTCTCCTCTCCTCTCCACTCCTCTCCCTCTCCTCTCCTCTCCTCTCCTCTCCTCTCCTCTCCTCTCCTCTCCTCTCCTCTCCTCTCCTCTCCTCTCCACTCCACTCCTCTCCTCTCCACTCCACTCCACTCCACTCCTCTCCTCTCCTCTCCTCTCCTCTCCCTCCTCTCCTCTCCTCTCCACTCCCTCCACCCTCCCCACTCTCTCTCCTCTCCACTCCTCTCCACCTCTCCTCTCCCTCCTCTCCTCTCCTCTCCACTCCTCTCCACTCCTCTCCACTCCTCTCCTCTCCACTCCTCTCCTCTCCTCTCCCTCTCCTCTCCACTCCACTCCACTCCTCTCTTCTCCACTCCCTCCCTCCACTCCTCTCCTCTCCTCTCCTCTCCTCTCCCCTCTCCTCTCCTCTCCTCTCCTCTCCTCTCCTCTCCTCTCCTCTCCCTCCACTCCACTCCACTCCTCCTCTCCTCTCCTCTCCTCTCCACTCCCTCCTCTCCTCTCCTCTTCTTCCACTCCTCTCCCTCCCTCTCCTCTCCTCTCTCCTCTCCTCTCCTCTCCTCTCCTCTCCTCTCCACTCCTCTCCACTCCTCTCCACTCCACTCCTCTCTTCTCTTCTCCACTCCACTCCACTCCCTCCCTCCCTCCTCTCCTCTCCTCTCCTCTCCTCTCCTCTCCTCTCCTCTCCACTCCACTCCACTCCACTCCTCTCTCCACTCCTCTCCTCTCCTCTCCTCTCCTCTCCTCTCCTCTCCTCTCCTCTCCTCTCCTCTCCTCTCCTCTCCTCTCCACTCCACTCCTCTCCTCTCCTCTCCTCTCCTCTCCTCTCCTCTCCTCTCCTCTCCTCTCCACTCCTCTCCTCTCCTAACCACCAACTGCTGAAGTGAAAATGAGAAACTCATTAGTCTGAAATCTAGTCTAGAATTACATAGTCTCAAGACGCAATTAATGCTTGACAGGCTAATAGGAGCTGTCAATCACAACGCAAAGCAGGTGTGCGTCCCAAATGTCACCCTATTCCATTTATAGTGCACTACTTTTAACTAGGTTACCATAGAGCTCCGGTCAAAAGTAGTTCACTATATAGGGAATAGGGTGCCATTGGGGATGTAACCCAGGGCAGCTTAGGGCAATCAATGACTTCATTCAGAACTAGATTCATGATTAAAGAATCACATAAGCTTTGAGGCCTTCTTCAACAGTTCAAAACCGTACGGCCTAGTACCTAGTACTGCTGAGGTCTTGTATAGGTGGGATGTGACTGTGGAAGCAACAGTGCTTTCGGGAATATCTTCAGAGCCCTTTGACGTTTTCCACATTTTGTTACGTTACAGCGTTATTCTTAAATGGATTAAATAGTTCCCCT
>NC_068429.1:4687223-4689723 GCF_023373465.1 Oncorhynchus keta | reverse complement strand
CCCAGCCCAATGACCCCCAGTCGAATGCCCCCCAGCCCAATGCCCCCCAGCCCAATGCCCCCCAGCCCAATGCCCCCCCCAGCCCAATGCCCCCACTAGTCGAATGCCCCAGCCCAATGCCCCCACCAGTGGAATCCCCCCAGCCCAATGACCCCCAGCCCAATGCCCCCCAGCCCAATGCCCCCACCAGTCGAATGCCCCAGCCCAATGACCCCCAGTCGAAAGCCCCCACCCAGCCCAATGCCCCCCACCAGTCGAATGCCCCCCAGCCCAATGCCCCCACCAGTCGAATGCCCCCCAGCCCAATGCCCCCACCAGTCGAATGCCCCCCGCCGAATGCCCCCACCAGTCGAATGCCCCCCAGCCCAATACCCCCTCCAGGTCAAATGCCCCCCCGCCCAATGCCCCCCAGATGGCTAAGAGAACCCAAATAAAGTTGTGTCTGTCTGTCAGCCAACTTGCCTGCCTTTTCCCACCCTATAATGACAGAAAGGAGATTCTGGCTCTCGCGGTGTCTTCTAGCTCTCACTGTGTCTTCTCGGTCTAACGGTGTGTTCTAGGTCTCACTGTGTGTTCTAGGTCTCACGGTGTGTTCTTGCTCTCACGGTGTGTTCTAGGTCTCACAGTGTGTTCTAGGTCTCACGGTGTGTTCTAGGTCTCACGGTGTCTTCTAGCTCTCACTGTGTCTTCTCGGTCTAACGGTGTGTTCTAGGTCTCACTGTGTGTTCTAGGTCTCACGGTGTGTTCTTGCTCTCACGGTGTGTTCTAGGTCTCACAGTGTGTTCTAGGTCTCACGGTGTGTTCTAGATCTCATGATGTGGTACAGTGTTCTAGGTGTCACAGTGTGTTCTAGGTCTCACAGTGTGGTGCAGTGTTCTAGGTGTCGCAGTGTGGTACAGTGTTCTAGGTGTCACAGTGTGGTACAGTGTTCTAGGTGTTACAGTGTTTTCTAGGTGTCACAGTGTGGTACAGTGTTCTAGGTGTCACAGTGTGGTACAGTGTTCTAGGTGTCACAGTGTGATACAGTGTTCTAGGTGTCACAGTGTGATACAGTGTTCTAGGTGTCACAGTGCGTTATAGGTGTCACAGTGTGGTACAGTGTTCTAGGTGTCACAGTGTGTTCCAGGTGTCACAGTGTGGTACAGTGTTCTAGGTCTCACAGTGTTTTCTAGGCATCACAGTGTGCTACAGTGTTCTAGGTGTCACGGTGTGATACAGTGTTCTAGCTCTCACGGTGGGTTCTAGGTCTCACGGTGTGTTCTAGGTCTCACGGTGTGTTCTAGGTCTCACGGTGTAATCTAGGTCTCACGGTGTGGTACAGTCTTCTAGGTCCCACAGTGTTTTCTAGGCGTCACAGTGTGGTACAGTGTTCTAGGTGTCACGGTGTGATACAGTGTTCTAGCTCTCACGGTGGGTTCTAGGTCTCACGGTGTGTTCTAGGTCTCACGGTGTGTTCTAGGTCGCATAGTGTTCTAGCTCTCATGATGTGGTACAGTGTTCTAGGTGTCGCAGTGTGGTACAGTGTTCTAGGTCTCAGTGTGGTATAGTGTTTTAGGTGTCACAGTGTTTTCTAGGTGTCACAGCGTGGTACAGTGTGCTAGGTGTCGCTGTGTGGTCCAGTGTTCTAGGTCTCAGTGTGGTACAGTGTTCTAGGTGTCACAGTGTGGTACATTGTTCTAGGTGTCACAGTGTGGTACAGTGTTCTAGGTGTCACAGTGTGTTTCAGGTGTCACAGTGTGGTACAGTGTTCTAGGTGTCATGGTGTGGTACAGTGTTCTAGCTCTCACAGTGTGTTCTAGGTTTCACAGTGTTTTCTAGGTCTCATGGTGTGTTCTAGGTCTCATGGTGTGGTACAGTTTTCTAGGTGTCATGGTGTGGTACAGTGTTCTAGGTGTAACAGTGTGTTCTAGGTGTCACAGTGTGGTACAGTGTTCTAGGTCTCAGTGTGATGCAGTGTTTTAGGTGTCACAGTGTGTTCTAGGTCTCACAGTGTGGTATAGTGTTCTAGGTCTCACAGTGTGTTCTTGGTGTCACAGTGTGGTACAGTGTTCTAGGTCTCAGTGTGGTGCAGTGTTCTTGGTGTCACAGTGTGTTCTAGGTCTCACAGTGTGGTACAGTGTTCTAGGTCTCAGTGTGGTGCAGTGTTCTAGGTCACAGTGTGGTACAGTGTTCTAGGTCTCAGTGTGGAACAGTGTTCTAGGTGTCACAGTGTGTTCTAGGTCTCACAGTGTGGTATAGTGTTCTAGGTCTCACAGTGTGTTCTAGGTGTCACAGTGTGGTACAGTGTTCTAGGTCTAAGTGTGGTACAGTGTTCTAGGTCACAGTGTGGTACAGTGTTCTAGGTGTCACAGTGTGGTACAGTGTTCTAGGTCTCAGTGTGGGACAGTGTTCTAGGTGTCACAGTGTGTTCTAGGTCTCACAGTGTGGTATAGTGTTCTATGTCTCACAGTGTGGTACAATGTTCTAGGTCTCAGTGTGGTGCAGTGTTCTAGGTCACAGT
>NC_068429.1:4659723-4684723 GCF_023373465.1 Oncorhynchus keta | reverse complement strand
TATAGGGACTAGGGCTCTGGTCTAAAGTAGTGTACTATATAGGGACTAGGGCTCTGGTCTAAAGTAGTGCACTATATAGGTACTTGGGCTCTGTTCTAAAGTAGTGCACTATATAAGGAATAGGGCCCTAGTCTAAAGTAGTGGACTATATAGGGACTAGGGCTCTGGTCTAAAGTAGTGCACTATATAGGGACTAGGGCTCTGGTCTAAAGTAGTGCATTGTATAGGGACTAGGGCTCTGGTCTAAAGTAGTGCATTGTATAGGGAATAGGGCCCTGGTCTAAAGTAGTGGACTATATAAGGGCTCTGGTCTAAAGTAGTGCACTAAATAGGGGCTAGTGTGCCATTTGGGACTCATATTATTCTAATGCCAGCCATGCACAACGTGATCTTCCCACTATTGGGCCATGTGGGACCATTGACCCAAACAATGGTTTATCAGTGACGGCCCCAGCTATCTGAACCTGACTGTAACCAGGGGTTACAGCGTCCTGGTTACACCTCTCCTACCTCCCAGTCTACGTTCCAAATGGCACGCTATGCCCTTAATAGTGCACTTCTGCTCTGGTCAAAGTAGTGCACTCTGTGTATGTAAAACTATCAGTCAGATCAACATGGGGGTAATGATAGTTAGATCAACATGGGGTAATGTTAGTAAGATCAACATGGGGGTAATGTTAGTTAGATCAACATGGGGGTAATGTTAGTTAGATCAACATGGGGTAATGTTAGTAAGATCAACATGGGGGTAATGTTAGTTAGATCAACATGGGGTAATGTCAGTCAGATCAACATGGGGGTAATGTTAGTTAGATCAACATGGGGGTAATGTTAGTTAGATCAACATGGGGGTAATGTTAGTTAGATCAACATGGGGTAATGTTAGTTAGATCAACATGGGGGTAATGTTAGTTAGATCAACATGGGGGTAATGTTAGTTAGATAAACATGGGGGTAATGTTAGTTAGATCAACATGGGGGTAATGTTAGTTAGATCAACATGGGGGTAATGTTAGTTAGATCAACATGGGGGTAATGTTAGTTAGATCAACATGGGGGTAATGTTAGTTAGATCAACATGGGGTAATGTTAGTAAGATCAACATGGGGGTAATGCCAGTCAGATCATCATGGGGGTAATGTTAGTTAGATCATCATGGGGGTAATGTTAGTTAGATCAACATGGGGGTAATACCAGTCAGATCAACATGGGGGTACTGTCAGTCAGATCAACATGGGGGTAATGCCAGTCAGATCAACATGGGGTAATGCCAGTCAGATCAACATGGGGTAATGTTAGTAAGATCAACATGGGGTAATGCCAGTCAGATCATCATGTGGGTAATGTTAGTTAGATCAACATGGGGTAACGTTAGTAAGATCAACATGGGGGTAATGCCAGTCAGATCAACATGGGGTAATGTTAGAAAGATCATCATGGGGGTAATGCCAGTCAGATCATCATGGGGTAATGCCAGTCAGATCAACATGGGGTAATGTTAGTAAGATCAACATGGGGTAATGCCAGTCAGATCATCATGGGGGTAATGTTAGTTAGATCAACATGGGGTAATGTTAGTAAGATCAACATGGGGGTAATGCCAGTCAGATCAACATGGGGTAATGTTAGTCAGATCATCATGGGGGTAATGTTAGTTAGATCAACATGGGGGTAACGCCAGTCAGATCAACATGGGGGTACTGTCAGTCAGATCAACATGGGGGTAATGCCAGTCAGATCAACATGGGGTAATGCCAGTCAGATCAACATGGGGGTAATGCCAGTCTGATCAACATGGGGTAATGCCAGTCAGATCAACATGGGGTAATGCCAGTCAGATCAACATGGGGTAATGCCAGTCAGATCAACATGGAGGTACTGTCAGTCAGATCAACATGGGGGTAATGCCAGTCAGATCAACATGGGGTAATGCCAGTCAGATCAAAATGGGGGTAATGCCAGTCTGATCAACATGGGGTAATGCCAGTCAGATCAACATGGGGTAATGCCAGTCTGATCAACATGGGGTAATGTCAGTCAGATCAACATGGGGTAATGCCAGTCAGATCAACATGGGGTAATGCCAGTCAGATCAACATGGGGGTAATGCCAGTCAGATAAACATGGGGTAATGCCAGTCAGATCAAATGGGGGTAATGCCAGTCTGATCAACAAGGGGTAATGCCAGTCAGATCAACATGGGGTAATGCCAGTCAGATCAACATGGGGTAATGCCAGTCTGATCAACATGGGGTAATGCCAGTCAGATCAACATGGGGTAATGCCAGTCAGATCAACATGGGGTAATGCCAGTCAGATCAACATGGGGGTAATGCCAGTCAGATTAACATGGGGTAATGCCAGTCAGATCAACATGGGGGTAATGTCAGTCAGATCAACATGGGGTAATGTCAGTCAGATCAACATGGGGGTAATGCCAGTCAGATCAACATGGGGTAATGTCAGTCAGATCAACATGGGGTAATGCCAGTCAGATCAACATGGGGGTAATGCCAGTCAGATCAACATGGGGGTAATGTAGGTCAGATCAGCAATGGGTTAATATCAGTCAGATCAACATGGGGTAATGTCAGTCAGATCAGCAATGGGGTAATGTTAGTCAGATCAACATGGGGTAATGTCAGTCAGATCAACATGGGGTAATGTCATTCAGATCAACATGGGGTAATGTAGGTCAGATCAGCAATGGGTTAATATCAGTCAGATCAACATGGGGTAATGTCAGTCAGATCAACATGGGGGTAATGTCAGTCAGATCAACATGGGGTAATGTCAGTCAGATCAACATGGGGGTAATGTCAGTCAGATCAACATGGGGGTAATGTCAGTCAGATCAACATGGGGGTAATGTCAGTCAGATCAACATGGGGGTAATGCCAGTCAGATCAACATGGGGTAATGCCAGTCAGATCAAAATGGGGGTAATGCCAGTCTGATCAACATGGGGTAATGCCAGTCAGATCAACATGGGGTAATGCCAGTCAGATCAACATGGGGTAATGCCAGTCTGATCAACATGGGGTAATGTCAGTCAGATCAACATGGGGTAATGCCAGTCAGATCAACATGGGGTAATGCCAGTCAGATCAACATGGGGGTAATGCCAGTCAGATAAACATGGGGTAATGCCAGTCAGATCAAATGGGGGTAATGCCAGTCTGATCAACAAGGGGTAATGCCAGTCAGATCAACATGGGGTAATGCCAGTCAGATCAACATGGGGGTAATGCCAGTCTGATCAACATGGGGTAATGCCAGTCAGATCAACATGGGGTAATGCCAGTCAGATCAACATGGGGTAATGCCAGTCAGATCAACATGGGGGTAATGCCAGTCAGATTAACATGGGGTAATGCCAGTCAGATCAACATGGGGGTAATGTCAGTCAGATCAACATGGGGTAATGTCAGTCAGATCAACATGGGGGTAATGCCAGTCAGATCAACATGGGGTAATGTCAGTCAGATCAACATGGGGTAATGCCAGTCAGATCAACATGGGGGTAATGCCAGTCAGATCAACATGGGGGTAATGTAGGTCAGATCAGCAATGGGTTAATATCAGTCAGATCAACATGGGGTAATGTCAGTCAGATCAGCAATGGGGTAATGTTAGTCAGATCAACATGGGGTAATGTCAGTCAGATCAACATGGGGTAATGTCATTCAGATCAACATGGGGTAATGTAGGTCAGATCAGCAATGGGTTAATATCAGTCAGATCAACATGGGGTAATGTCAGTCAGATCAACATGGGGGTAATGTCAGTCAGATCAACATGGGGTAATGTCAGTCAGATCAACATGGGGGTAATGTCAGTCAGATCAACATGGGGGTAATGTCAGTCAGATCAACATGGGGGTAATGTCAGTCAGATCAACATGGGGGTAATGTCAGTCAAACCAACATGGGGTAATGCCAGTCAGATCAGCAATGGGGTAATGTCATTCAGATCAACATGGGATAATGTCAGTCAGATCAACATGGGGTAATGCCAGTTAGATCAACATGGGGTAATGTCAGTCAGATCAACATGGGGTAATGTCAGTCAGATCAACATGGGGGTAATGTCATTCAGATCGACATGTTGTAATGTCAGTCAGATCAACATGGGGGTAATGTCAGTCAGATCAACATGGGGGTAATGTCATTCAGATCGACATGGGGGTAATGTCAGTCAGATCAACATGGGGGTAATGTCAGTCAGATCAACATGGGGGTAATGTGTGTGTAAACTTTATTTAACCTGGCAAGTCAGTTAAGAACAAATTCTTATTTAGAATGACGGCCCCACCCAGAGCCAAACCCGGACGACGTTGGGCCAATTGTGCGCCGCCCTATGGGACTCCCGTATCACGGCCGGATGTGATACCGCCTGGTGATTCAGTACTGACAGTTATTTTGACTATTTTCATGGAGGCAATCTGCTCAGTAGAATATTAATCCCATTCTGTCATTCTACTGTTCCTCTCTCTTTCCATATCCCAACCCCCTGATTATTCTGCTGACAATTCCACAGCAGAATTCAACAGAAGCAGCATTTATTGTGATTAATCTTGTTCTATAATATAATAATAATAATAATATGGTGGTAGCTCTGCAGAGTGGCCAGTTCTGAGTTTGCAGCTGGCGCACCTAGCACCTAGCAGACAACGTTCAGCTCTGCCACCAGGGTAAGAGTCATCCCAATAAACGTCCACCTGCTCCTAACACAGGGCACTGCAGTGGCAGCGCATCTCTCTCTTCCCCCATCCCTCATCCCATCTCATCCCCTCCTCCCCATCCCTCATCCCATCTCATCCCCTCCTCCCCATCCCTCATCCCATCTCATCCCCTCCTCCCCATCCCTCATCCCATCTCATCCCATCTCATCCCCTCCTCCCCATCCCTCATCCCATCTCATTCTCTCCTCCCCCATCCCTCATCCCATCTCATCCCATCTCATTCTCTCCTCCCCCATCCCTCATCCCCTCCTCCCCATCCCTCATCCCATCCCATCTCATTGCCTCCTCCCCCATCTCATCCCCTCCTCCCCCATCCCTCATCCCCTCCTCCCCCATCCCTCATCCCATCTCATCGCCTCCTCCCCCATAGCTCATCACATCTCACTGCTACCCCATCCCTCATCCCATCTCATTCCCTCCTCCCCCATCCCTCATCCCATCTCATCCCTTCCCTCCCCATCCCACATCCCATCTCATCGCCTCCTCCCCCATCCCCCATCCCTCATCCCCTCCTCCCCCATCCCTCATCCCATTAAATCCCCTCCTCCCCCATCCCTCATCCCATCTCATCCCCTCCTCCCCCATCCCTCATCCCATCTCATCACCTCCTCCCCCATCCCTCATCCCCTCCTCCCCATCCCTCATCCCATTAAATCCCCTCCTCCCCCATCCCTCATCCCATCTCATCCCCTCCTCCCCCATCCCTCATCCCATCTCATCACCTCCTCCCCCATCCCTCATCCCCTCCTCCCCATCCCTCATCCCATTAAATCCCCTCCTCCCCCATCCCTCATCCCATCTCATCGCCTCCTCCCCATCCCTCATCACATCTCACTGCTACCCCATCCCTCATCCCATCTCATTCCCTCCTCTCCCATCCCTCATCCCATCTCACCCCCTCCTCCCCCATCCCACATCCCATTAAATCCCCTCCTCCCCATCCCTCATCCCCTCCTCCCCATCCCTCATCCCATCTCATCCCCTCCTCCCCATCCCTCATCCCATCTCATCCCCTCCTCCCCATCCCTCATCCCATCTCATTCTCTCCTCCCCCATCCCTCATCTCATCCCATCTCATTCTCTCCTCCCCATCCCTCATCCCCTCCTCCCCATCCCTCATCCCATCTCGTTCTCTCCTCCCTCATCCCATCTCATCCCCTCCCTCATCCCATCTCATTGCCTCCCTCCCATCTCATCCCCTCCTCCCCCATCCCTCCTCCCCCATCTCATCCCCTCCTCCCCATCCCACATCCCATTAAATCCCCTCCTCCCCCCATCCCTCATCCCCTCCTCCCCCATCCCTCATCCCATTAAATCCCCTCCTCCCCCATCCCTCATCCCATCTTATCCCCTCCTCCCCCATCCCTCATCCCATCTCATCCCCTCCTCCCCATCCCTCATCCCATTAAATCCCCTCCTCCCCATCCCTCATCCCATCTCATCGCCTCCTCCCCCATCCCTCATCACATCTCACTGCTACCCCATCCCTCATCCCATCTCATTCCCTCCTCCCCCATCCCTCATCCCCTCTCACCCCCTCCTCCCCCCTCCCACATCCCATTAAATCCCCTCCTCCCCCATCCCTCATCCCCTCCTCCCCCATCCCTCATCCCATCTCATCCCCTCCTCCCCATCCCTCATCCCATCTCATCCCCTCCTCCCCCATCCCACATCCCATTAAATCCCCTCCTCCCCATCCCTCATCCCCTCCTCCCCATCCCTCATCCCATCTCATCCCCTCCTCCCCCATCCCTCATCCCATCTCATTCTCTCCTCCCCCATCCCTCATCCCCTCCTCCCCATCCCTCATCCCATCTCATTCTCTCCTCCCCCATCCCTCATCCCATCTCATCCCCTCCCTCATCCCATCTCATTGCCTCCCATCTCATCCCCTCCTCCCCCATCCCTCCTCCCTCATCCCATCTCATTGCCTCCTCCCCCATCCCTCATCACATCTCACTGCTACCCCATCCCTCATCCCATCTCATTCCCTCCTCCCCTAACCCTCATCCCATCTCATCCCTTCCCTCCCCATCCCACATCCCATCTCATCACCTCCTCCCCCATCCCTCCTCCCCCATCCCTCATCCCATTAAATCCCCTCCTCCCCCATCCCTCATCCCATCTCATCCCCTCCTCCCCCATCCCTCATCCCATCTCATCCCCTCCTCCCCATCCCTCATCCCCTCCTCCCCCATCCCTCATCCCATTAAATCCCCTCCTCCCCCATCCCTCATCCCCTCCTCCCCATCCTCATCCCATCTCATCCCCTCCTCCCCCATCCCTCATCCCCTCCTCCCCCATCCCTCATCCCATCTCATCCCCTCCTCCCCATCCCTCATCCCATTAAATCCCCTCCTCCCCCATCCCTCATCCCATCTCATCCCCTCCTCCCCCATCCCTCATCCCATTAAATCCCCTCCTCCCCATCCCTCATCCCATCTCATCCCCTCCTCTCCCATCCCTCATCCCATCTCACCCCCTCCTCCCCCATCCCACATCCCATCTCATCGCCTCCTCCCCCATCCCTCATCACATATCATCCACTGCTACCCCATCCCTTTTACAGCCCAGTTCTTGAAGAGCTTTTTTTGCTTTTGTTTCTCTATGGGAAACATACAGAGCTTAGTCACTAAGCACAGTCTCAACAGTCCACTTAGTATCCACACAATTCATTTTTATTAAAGAAGGACTTGGTGAACTAAACATGTTTTAGAGTGAATAGTGTAGCCGTACGCTTGTATCCCATCTGACAGATATAAAATCCATACATTACACAGGATACATACACAGGATGTGTCCCAAATTGTATAAAGTAGTGCACTGCATAGGGACAAGGATGCACATTTGGGATGCAGAAGGTGCTTTCTCCTCACAGCTAAATAACAACAGCATCCACTTTAGGATCATGTTGTCATCTGTGATGGCCCTGACCATTTGTTATAGGGAGGTTTTATTGTGTAGACTCAAAAGGCTTTAGTGGGATGATCTCTTCTATGGTGGGTTTATGGTCGTGGTGGGAGCCTTTCTTCATGGGGATACTTTGTCTAGCCTTGATACAGCCTTGGAGAGACTGGGAGAGAGACTGTGAGAATCTAAGACAGAGGGAGAGAGAGAGCGGCAGAGAGAGAGAGAGAGAGAGAGAGAGAGAATGTACCATTTGTACATTGTTAAAACACTGTATATATATATATATATATATATATATATATATAATATATATATATATATATATAATATAACATTTGTAATGTCTTTATTGTTTTGAAACTTCTGTATGTGTGATGTTTACTGTTAATTTGTATTGTTAATTTCACTTTATAAATTCACTTTATATATTATCTACCTCACTTGCTTTGGCAATGTTAACACATGTTTCCCATGCCAATAAAGCCCTTGAATTGAATTTAATTAAGAGAGACTGGGATAATCTAAGACAGAGAGAGAGAGAGAGAGGCAGAGAGAGACTGGGAGAATCTAAGACAGAGAGAGAGAGAGGCAGAGAGAGAGACTGGGAGAATCTAAGACAGAGAGAGGCATAGAGAGAGGAAGAGGAAGAGAGAGGCATAGAGAGAGGAAGAGGAAGAGAGAGGCAGAGAGAGAGGAAGAGGAAGAGAGAGGCATAGAGAGAGGAAGAGGAAGAGAGAGGAAGAGAGAGGAAGAGGAAGAGAGAGGCAGAGAGAGAGGAAGAGGAAGAGAGAGGAAGAGGAAGAGAGAGGCATAGAGAGAGGAAGAGGAAGAGAGAGGAAGAGAGAGGAAGAGGAAGAGAGAGGCATAGAGAGAGGAAGAGAGAGGAAAAGGAAGAGAGAGGCATAGAGAGAGGGAGAGGAAGAGAGAGGCATAGAGAGAGGGAGAGGAAGAGAGAGGCAGAGAGAGGAATAGAGAGGGGAAGAGGAAGAGAGAGGCATAGAGAGAGAGAGAGGAAGAGAGAGAGAGAGAGAGAGAGGGGGAGAGAGAGAGGAAGAGGAAGAGAGAGGCATAGAAAGAGGAAGAGAGAGGAAGAGGAAGAGAGAGGCATAGAGAGAGGAAGAGGAAGAAAGAGGCATAGAGAGAGAGAGGAAGAGAGAGGAAGAGGAAGAGATAGGCATAGAGAGAGGAAGAGAGAGGAAGAGGAAGAGAGAGGCATAGAAAGAGAGAGGAAGAGAGAGGAAGAGGAAGAGAGGGGCATAAAGAGAGAGCAAGAGAGAGGAAGAGGAAGAGATAGGCATAGAGAGAGAGGAAGAGAGAGGTAGAGGAAGAGAGAGGCAGAGAGAGAGAGGAAGAGGAAGAGAGAGGCATAGAGAGAGGAAGAGAGAGGAAGAGGAAGAGAGAGGCATAGAGAGAGAAAGAGAGAGGAAGAGGAAGAGAGAGGAAGAGGAAGAGAGCGGCATAGAGAGAGGGAGAGGAAGAGAGAGGCATAGAGAGAGGGAGAGGAAGAGAGAGGCATAGAGAGAGTAAGAGAGGGGAAGAGGCATAGAGAGAGGAAGAGAGAGGAAGAGGAAGAGAGAGGCATAGAGAGAGGAAGCGGAAGAGAGAGGAAGAGGAAGAGAGAAGCATAGAGAGAGAGAGGAAGAGAGAGGAAGAGAGAGGCATAGAGAGAGGAAGAGGAAGAGAGAGGTATAGAGAGAGAGGAAGAGAGAGAGAGAGAGAGGGGGAGAGAGAGAGAGAAGAAGAGGAAGAGAGAGGCATAGAAAGAGGAAGAGGAAGAGAGAGGAAGAGGAAGAGAGAGGCATAGAGAGAGGAAGAGGAAGAAAGAGGCATAGAGAGAGAGAGGAAGAGAGAAAAAAAGAGGAAGAGAGAGGCATAGAGAGAGGAAGAGAGACGAAGAGGAAGAGAGAGGAAGAGGAAGAGAGAGGAAGCGAGAGGAAGAGGAAGAGAGAGGCATAGAGAGAGGAAGAGGAAGAGAGACGAAGAGGAAGAGAGAGGAAGAGGAAGAGAGAGGAAGAGAGAGGAAGAGGAAGAGAGAGGAATAGAGAGAGGAAGAGAGAGGAAGAAGAGAGAGGCATAGAGAGAGGAAGAGAGACGAAGCGGAAGAGAGAGGAAGAGGAAGAGAGAGGAAGAGGAAGAGAGAGGAAGCGAGAGGAAGAGGAAGAGAGAGGCATAGAGAGAGGAAGAGAGAGGAAGAGGAAGAAAGAGGCATAGAGAGAGGAAGCGAGAGGAAGAGAGAGGCATAGAGAGAGGAAGAGAGAGGAAGAGGAAGAGAGAGACATAGAGAGAGGAAGAGGAAGAAAGAGGCATAGAGAGAGGAAGCGAGAGGAAGAGAGAGGCATAGAGAGAGGGAGAGAGAGGCAGAGGGAGAGGAAGAGGAAGAGAGAGGCATAGAGAGAGGAAGAGAGAGGAAGAGGAAGAAAGAGGAAGAGAGGGGAAGAGGCATAGAGAGAGGAAGAGAGAGGAAGAGGAAGAGAGAGACATAGAGAGAGGAAGAGAGAGGAAGAGGAAGAAAGAGGAAGAGAGGGGAAGAGGCATAGAGAGAGGAAGAGAGAGGAAGAGGAAGAGAGAGACATAGAGAGAGGAAGAGAGAGGAAGAGGAAGAGAGGAGAAGAGGCATAGAGAGAGGAAGAGAGAGGAAAAGGAAGAGAGAGAGGAAGAGAGAGGAAGAGGAAGAGAGAGGCATAGAGAGAGGAAGCGGAAGAGAGAGGCATAGAGAGAGGGAGAGGAAGAGAGAGGCATAGAGAGAGTAAGAGAGGGGAAGAGGCATAGAGAGAGGAAGAGAGAGGAAGAGGAAGAGAGAGGCATAGAGAGAGGAAGCGGAAGAGAGAGGAAGAGGAAGAGAGAAGCATAGAGAGAGAGGAAGAGAGAGGAAGAGAGAGGAAGAGGAAGAGAGAGGTATAGAGAGAGAGAGAGGAAGAGAGAGGCAGAGAGAGAGAGAGAGAGGGGAAGAGAGAGAGAGAAGAAGAGGAAGAGAGAGGCATAGAAAGAGGAAGAGAGAGGAAGAGGAAGAGAGAGGCATAGAGAGAGGAAGAGGAAGAAAGAGGCATAGAGAGAGAGAGGAAGAGAGAGGAAGAGGAAGAGATAGGCATAGAGAGAGAGAGGAAGAGAGAGGAAGAGGAAGAGAGAGGCATAGAAAGAGAGAGGAAGAGAGAGGAAGAGGAAGAGAGGGGCATAAAGAGAGAGGAAGAGAGAGGAAGAGGAAGAGATAGGCATAGAGAGAGAGGAAGAGAGAGGTAGAGGAAGAGAGAGGCAGAGAGAGAGAGGAAGAGGAAGAGAGAGGCATAGAGAGAGGAAGAGAGAGGAAGAGGAAGAGAGAGGCATAGAGAGAGAAAGAGAGAGGAAGAGGCAGAGAGAGAGAGAGGGGAAGAGAGAGAGAGAGGAAGAGGAAGAGAGAGGCATAGAAAGAGGAAGAGGAAGAGAGAGGAAGAGGAAGAGAGAGGCATAGAGAGAGGAAGAGGAAGAAAGAGGCATAGAGAGAGAGAGGAAGAGAGAGAAGAGGAAGAGATAGGCATAGAGAGAGAGAGGAAGAGAGAGGAAGAGGAAGAGAGAGGCATAGAAAGAGAGAGGAAGAGAGAGGAAGAGGAAGAGAGGGGCATAAAGAGAGAGGAAGAGGAAGAGAGGGGCATAAAGAGAGAGGAAGAGAGAGGAAGAGGAAGAGATAGGCATAGAGAGAGAGGAAGAGAGAGGTAGAGGAAGAGAGAGGCAGAGAGAGAGAGGAAGAGGAAGAGAGAGGCATAGAGAGAGAGGAAGAGAGAGGCATAGAGAGAGGAAGAGAGAGGAAGAGAGAGGCATAGAGAGAGGAAGAGGAAGAGAGCGGCATAGAGAAAGGAAGAGGCAGAGAGAAAGGAAGCGAGAGGAAGAGAGAGAGGAAGAGAGAGGAAGAGGAAGAGAGAGACATAGAGAGAGGAAGAGGAAGAAAGAGGCATAGAGAGAGGAAGCGAGAGGAAGAGAGAGGCATAGAGAGAGGAAGAGGAAGAGAGAGACATAGAGAGAGGAAGAGAGAGGAAGAGGAAGAAAGAGGAAGAGAGGGGAAGAGGCATAGAGAGAGGAAGAGAGAGGAAGAGGAAGAGAGAGACATAGAGAGAGGAAGAGAGAGGAAGAGGAAGAGAGGGGAAGAGGCATAGAGAGAGGAAGAGAGAGGAAGAGGAAGAGAGAGACATAGAGAGAGGAAGAGGGAGGAAGAGGAAGAGAGGAGAAGAGGCATAGAGAGAGGAAGAGAGAGGAAGAGGAAGAGAGAGGCATAGAGAGAGGAAGAGGAAGAGGAGGCATAGAGAGAGGCATAGAGAGAGGAAGAGGAAGAGAGAGGCATAGAGAGAGGAAGAGGAAGAGAGAGGCATAGAGAGAGGAAGAGAGAGGCATAGAGAGAGGAAGAGAGAGGAAGAGGAAGAGAGAGGCATAGAGAGAGGAAGAGGAAGAGAGAGGCATAGAGAGTGGAAGATGAAGAGAGAGGAAGAGGAAGAGAGAGGCATAGAGAGAGAGGAAGAGAGAGGAAGAGGAAGAGGAAGAGAGAGGCAGAGAGAGGAAGAGAGAGGAAGAGGAGGCATATAGAGAGAAAGAGAGAGGCAGAGAGAGGAAGAGAGAGGAAGAGAGAGGCATATAGAGAGGAAGAGAGAGGAAGAGAGAGGCATAGAGAGAGGAAGAGAGAGGAAGAAATATGCATAGAGAGGAAGAGAGAGGCATAGAGAGAGGAAGAGAGAGGAATAGAGAGAGAGGAAGAGGAATAGAGAGGAAAAGGAAGAGAGAGGCATAGAGAGAGAGAGGAAGAGAGAGGAAGAGGAAGAGAGAGGCATAGAGAGAGAGGAAGAGAGAGGAAGAGGAAGAGAGAGGCATAGAGAGAGAGGAAGAGGAGGAGAGAGGCATAGAGAGAGGAAGAGGAAGAGAGAGGCATATAGAGAGAGAGGAAGAGAGAGGCATAGAGAGAGGAAGAGAGAGGTAGAGGAAGAGAGAGGCAGAGAGATAGAGAGGGGAAGAGAGAGGAAGAGGAAGAGAGAGGAAGAGGAAGAGAGAGGCATAGAGAGAGGAAGAGGAAGAGAGAGGGCGAGGAAGAGAGAGGCATAGAGAGAGTAAGAGGAAGAAAGAGGCATAGAGAGAGAGAGGAAGAGAGAGGAAGAGAGAGGAAGAGGAAGAGAGAGGCATAGAGAGAGGAAGAGGAAGAGAGGGGCATAGAGAGAGGGGAAGAGAGAGGAAGAGAGAGGTAGAGGAAGAGAGAGGCAGAGAGAGAGAGAGGAAGAGGAAGAGAGAGGCATAGAGAGGGGAAGAGAGAGGAAGAGGAATAGAGAGGAAGAGGAAGAGAGAGGCATAGAGAGAGGAAGAGAGAGGAAGAGGAAGACAGAGGCATAGAGAGAGGAAGAGGAGGAGAGAGGAAGAGAGAGGAAGAGGAAGAGAGAGGCATAGAGAGAGGAAGAGGAAGAAAGAGGCATAGAGAGAGGAAGAGGCATAGAGAGAGAGAGGAAGAGAGAGGAAGAGGAAGAGAGAGGAATAGAGAGAGGAAGAGAGAGACATAGAGAGGAAGAAGAAGAGAGAGGCATAGAGAGAGGAAGAGGAAGAGAGAGGAATAGAGAGAGGAAGAGGAAGAGAGAGGAAGAGAGAGGAAGAGGAAGAGAGAGGAAGAGGAAGAGAGAGGAAGAGAGAGAGGAAGAGAGAGACATAGAGAGGAAGAAGAAGAGAGAGGCATAGAGAGAGGAAGAGAGATGAAGAGGAAGAGAGAGGAAGAGGAAGAGAGAGGCATAGAGAGAGGAAGAGGAAGAGAGACGAAGACACACTGACACACTGACACACTGACACTGACACTCTGACACTCTGACACTCTGACACTCTGACACACTGACACTCTGACACTCTGACACACTGACACTCTGACACACTGACACTCTGACACACTGACACTCTGACACTCTGACACACTGACACTCTGACACTCTGACACTCTGACACACTGACACTCTGACACTCTGACACACTGACACACTGACACTCTGACACTCTGACATACTGACACTCTGACACTCTGACACTCTGACACACTGACACTCTGACTCTCTGACACTCTGACACACTGACACTCTGACACTCTGACACACTGACACTCTGACACTCTGACACACTGACACTCTGACACTCTGACACTCTGACACTCTGACACTCTGACAGTCTGACACTCTGACACACTGACACTCTGACACACTGACACTCTGACACTCTGACACTCTGACACACTCTGACACACTGACACTCTGACACACTGACACTCTGACACTCTGACACACTGACACACTGACACTCTGACACACTCTGACACTCTGACACTCTGACACACTGACACTCTGACACACTGACACACTGACACTCTGACACACTGACACTCTGACACTCTGACACACTGACACACTGACACTCTGACACTCTGACACTCTGACACACTGACACTCTGACACTCTGACACACTGACACTCTGACACTCTGACACACTGACACTCTGACACACTGACACTCTGACACACTGACACTCTGACACTCTGACACACTGACACTCTGACACTCTGACACTCTGACACACTGACACTCTGACACACTGACACACTGACACTCTGACACTCTGACACTCTGACATACTGACACTCTGACACTCTGACACTCTGACACTCTGACTCTCTGACACACTGACACTCTGACACACTGACACTCTGACACTCTGACACACTGACACTCTGACACACTGACACTCTGACACACTGACACTCTGACACTCTGACACTCTGACACACTGACACTCTGACACTCTGACACTCTGACACTCTGACACACTGACACTCTGACACACTGACACTCTGACACTCTGACACACTGACACTCTGACACACTGACACTCTGACACTCTGACACTCTGACACACTGACACACTGACACTCTGACACTCTGACACTCTGACACTCTGACACACTGACACTCTGACACACTGACACTCTGACACACTGACACTCTGACACACTGACACTCTGACACACTGACACTCTGACACTCTGACACACTGACACTCTGACACTCTGACACACTGACACTCTGACACTCTGACACTCTGACACACTGACACTCTGACACACTGACACTCTGACACACTGACACTCTGACACACTGACACACTGACACACTGACACTCTGACACACTGACACTCTGACACTCTGACACTCTGACACACTGACACACTGACACTCTGACACACTGACACTCTGACACACTGACACTCTGACACTCTGACACTCTGACACACTGACACTCTGACACTCTGACACACTGACACTCTGACACTCTGACACACTGACACTCTGACACTCTGACACACTGACACTCTGACACACTGACACTCTGACACACTGACACTCTGACACACTGACACTCTGACACACCAAGTTACAAAAAGGAAAGGGAAAAAAACCCAGAAAAAGTGACCCGGAATATTCACGCTGAAGACCTTAATGATTTAGATTAGTATCTCCATAGTACTGCTGTCTAGCGTACTTCCTCCCTGCTAGCAATCAGGCTACAAATAGCCCTCTCATCTGATGCATAAACTATGCTAACAAATTAGGCTAACACCCCACAGTGGGCTCTGTAATCCAATCATATGGTGTGATTACAGGTATGAGAGCGTAGTTAATCAGCCAGCGAAGACAAGATATCCACCGAATGAATCACATCTGATTTGGTTCAGATGATGAACGTTGTCTGTGTCTGAATGAATCACCTAACTGATGACAGTACAGTATAGAGGTTTATAATGGATGACAGTACAGTATAGAGGTTTATAACGGATGACAGTACAGTATAGAGGTTTATAATGGATGACAGTACAGTATAGAGGTTTATAACGGATGACAGTACAGTATAGAGGTTTATAACGGATGACAGTACAGTATAGAGGTTTATAATGGATGACAGTACAGTATAGAGGTTTATAACGGATGACAGTACAGTATAGAGGTTTATAACGGATGACAGTACAGTATAGAGAGGTTTATAACGGATGACATTATAGAGGTTTATCACGGATGACAGTACAGTATAGAGGTTTATAATGGAAGACAGTACAGTATAGAGAGAGGTTTATAATGGATGACAGTACAGTATAGAGGTTTATAACGGATGACAATACAGTATAGAGGTTTATAATGGATGACAGTACAGTATAGAGGTTTATAATGGATGACAGTACAGTATAGAGGTTTATAACGGATGACAATACAGTATAGAGGTTTATAATGGATGACAGTACAGTATAGAGGTTTATAATGGATGACAGTACAGTATAGAGGTTTATAACGGATGACAGTACAGTATAGAGGTTTATAATGGATGACAGTACAGTATAGAGGTTTATAATGGATGACAGTACAGTATAGAGGTTTATAACGGATGACAGTACAGTATAGAGAGGTTTATAATGGATGACATTATAGAGGTTTATAACGGATGACAGTACAGTATAGAGAGGTTTATAATGGATGACATTATAGAGGTTTATAACGGATGACAGTACAGTATAGAGGTTTATAACGGATGACAGTACAGTATAGAGGTTTATAATGGATGACAGTACAGTATAGAGGTTTATAATGGATGACAGTACAGTATAGAGGTTTATAACGGATGACAGTACAGTATAGAGAGGTTTATAATGGATGACATTATAGAGGTTTATAACGGATGACAGTACAGTATAGAGAGGTTTATAACGGATGACAGTACAGTATAGAGGTTTATAACGGATGACAGTACAGTATAGAGAGGTTTATAACGGATGACATTATAGAGGTTTATCACGGATGACAGTACAGTATAGAGGTTTATAATGGAAGACAGTACAGTATAGAGAGAGGTTTATAATGGATGACAGTACAGTATAGAGGTTTATAACAGATGACAATACAGTATAGAGGTTTATAACGGATGACAGTACAGTATAGAGTTTATAACGGATGACAGTACAGTATAGAGGTTTATAACGGATGACAGTACAGTATAGAGAGAGGTTTATAATGGATGACAGTACAGTATAGAGGTTTATAATGGATGACAGTACAGTATAGAGGTTTATAACGGATGACAGTACAGTATAGAGAGGTTTATAACGGATGACATTATAGAGGTTTATAACGGATGACAGTACAGTATAGAGAGGTTTATAACGGATGACAGTACAGTATAAAGGTTTATAACGGATGACAGTACAGTATAGAGAGGTTTATAACGGATGACATTATAGAGGTTTATCATGGATGACAGTACAGTATAGAGGTTTATAATGGATGACAGTACAGTATAGAGAGAGGTTTATAATGGATGACAGTACAGTATAGAGGTTTATAACGGATGACAATACAGTATAGAGGTTTATAACGGATGACAGTACAGTATAGAGTTTATAACGGATGACAGTACAGTATAGAGGTTTATAACGGATGACAGTACAGTATAGAGAGAGGTTTATAATGGATGACAGTACAGTATAGAGGTTTATAATGGATGACAGTACAGTATAGAGGTTTATAATGGATGACAGTACAGTATAGAGAGGTTTATAACGGATGACATTATAGAGGTTTATAACGGATGACAGTACAGTATAAATGTTTATAACGGATGACAGTACAGTATAGAGAGGTTTATAACGGATGACATTATAGAAGTTTATCATGGATGACAGTACAGTATAGAGGTTTATAATGGATGACAGTACAGTATAGAGAGAGGTTTATAATGGATGACAGTACAGTATAGAGGTTTATAACGGATGACAATACAGTATAGAGGTTTATAACGGATGACAGTACAGTATAGAGGTTTATAACGGATGACAGTACAGTATAGAGGTTTATAATGGATGACAGTACAGTATAGAGAGGTTTATAACGGATGACAGTACAGTATAGAGGTTTATAATGGATGACAGTACAGTATAGAGGTTTATAACGGATGACAGTACAGTATAGAGAGGTTTATAACGGATGACAGTACAGTATAGAGTGGTTTATAATGGATGACAGTACAGTATAGAGAGGTTTATAACGGATGACAGTACAGTATAGAGAGGTTTATAACGGATGACAGTACAGTATAGAGAGGTTTATAACGGATGACAGTACAGTATAGAGAGGTTTATAACGGATGACAGTACAGTATAGAGGTTTATAATGGATGACAGTACAGTATAGAGGTTTATAACGGATGACAGTACAGTATAGAGAGAGGTTTATAATGGATGACAGTACAGTATAGAGATTTATAATGGATGACAGTACAGCATAGAGATTTATAACGGATGACAGTACAGTATAGATGTTTATAACGGATGACAGTACAGTATAGAGGTTTATAACGGATGACAGTACAGTATAGAGGTTTATAACGGATGACAGTACAGTATAGAGATATTTATAACGGATGACATTATAGAGGTTTATAATGGATGACAGTACAGTATAGAGAGAGGTTTATAACGGATGACAGTACAGTATAGAGAGGTTTATAACGGATGACAGTACAGTATAGAGAGGTTTATAACGGATGACAGTACAGTATAGAGAGGTTTATAACGGATGACAGTACAGTATAGAGAGGTTTATAATGGATGACAGTACAGTATAGAGAGATTTATAACGGATGACAGTACAGTATAGAGAGGTTTATAACGGATGACAGTACAGTATAGAGAGAGGTTTATAATGGATGACAGTACAGTATAGAGAGGTTTATAACGGATGACAGTACAGTATAGAGGTTTATAACGGATGACAGTACAGTATAGAGGTTTATAATGGATGACAGTACAGTATAGAGGTTTATAACGGATGACAGTACAGTATAGAGAGGTTTATAACGGATGACAGTACAGTATAGAGAGGTTTATAATGGATGACAGTACAGTATAGAGAGGTTTATAATGGATGACAGTACAGTATAGAGAGGTTTATAACGGATGACAGTACAGTATAGAGGTTTATAACGGATGACAGTACAGTATAGAGAGTGGTTTATAACGGATGACAGTACAGTATAGAGAGGTTTATAATGGATGACAGTACAGTATAGAGAGGTTTATAATGGATGACAGTACAGTATAGAGAGGTTTATAACGGATGACAGTACAGTATAGAGAGGTTTATAACGGATGACAGTACAGTATAGAGAGGTTTATAACGGATGACAGTACAGTATATAGAGGTTTATAATGGATGACAGTACAGTATAGAGGTTTATAATGGATGATAGTACAGTATAGAGGTTTTTAATGGAGTACAGTACAGTATAGATGTTTATAACGGATGACAGTACAGTATAGAGTTTTATAATGGATGACAGTACAGTATAGAGGTTTATAACGGATGACAGTACAGTATAGAGAGAGGTTTATAATGGATGACAGTACAGTATAGAGATTTATAATGGATGACAGTACAGTATAGAGATTTATAACGGATGACAGTACAGCATAGAGATTTATAACGGATGACAGTACAGTATAGATGTTTATAACGGATGACAGTACAGTATAGAGGTTTATAACGGATGACAGTACAGTATAGTGGTTTATAACGGATGACAGTACAGTATAGAGATATTTATAACGGATGACATTATAGAGGTTTATAACGGATGACAGTACAGTATAGAGGTTTATAATGGATGACAGTACAGTATAGAGAGAGGTTTATAATGGATGACAGTACAGTATAGAGAGAGTTTATAATGGATGACAGTACAGTATAGAGAGAGGTTTATAACGGATGACAGTACAGTATAGAGGGTTATAACGGATGACAGTACAGTATAGAGAGAGGTTTATAACGGATGACAGTACAGTATAGAGAGAGGTTTATAATGGATGACAGTACAGTATAGAGAGGTTTATAACGGATGACAGTACAGTATAGAGGTTTATAACGGATGACAGTACAGTATAGAGAGGTTTATAATGGATGACAGTACAGTATAGAGGTTTATAACGGATGACAGTACAGTATAGAGGTTTATAACGGATGACAGTATAGTATAGAGGTTTATAACGGATGACAGTACAGTATAGAGAGGTTTATAACGGATGACACTACAGTATAGAGAGAGGTTTATAACGGATGACAGTACAGTATAGAGAGGTTTATAACGGATGACAGTACAGTATCGAGAGGTTTATAACGGATGACAGTACAGTATAGAGATTTATAACGGATGACAGTACAGTATAGAGAGGTTTTTAACGGATGACAGTACAGTATAGAGAGAGGTTTATAACGGATGACAGTACAGTATAGATAGGTTTATAACGGATGACAGTACAGTATAGAGGTTTATAACGGATGACAGTACAGTATAGCGGTTTATAACGGATGACAGTACAGTATAGAGGTTTATAATGGATGACAGTACAGTATAGAGGTTTATAACGGAAGACAGTACAGTATAGAGAGTGGTTTATAACGGATGACAGTACAGTATAGAGGTTTATAACGGATGACAGTACAGTATAGAGAGTGGTTTATAACGGATGACAGTACAGTATAGAGAGGTTTATAACGGATGACAGTACAGTATAGAGAGGTTTATAATGGATGACAGTACAGTATAGAGAGGTTTATAACGGATGACAGTACAGTATAGAGAGGTTTATAACGGATGACAGTACAGTATAGAGAGGTTTATAACGGATGACAGTACAGTATAGAGAGGTTTATAATGGATGACAGTACAGTATAGAGGTTTATAATGGATGACAGTACAGTATAGAGGTTTATAATGGAGTACAGTACAGTATAGATGTTTATAACGGATGACAGTACAGTATAGAGTTTTATAATGGATGACAGTACAGTATAGAGGTTTATAACGGATGACAGTACAGTATAGAGAGAGGTTTATAATGGATGACAGTACAGTATAGAGATTTATAATGGATGACAGTACAGTATAGAGATTTATAACGGATGACAGTACAGCATAGAGATTTATAACGGACGACAGTACAGTATAGATGTTTATAACGGATGACAGTACAATATAGAGGTTTATAACGGATGACAGTATAGTATAGAGGTTTATAACGGATGACAGTACAGTATAGAGATATTTATAACGGATGACATTATAGAGGTTTATAACGGATGACAGTACAGTATAGAGGTTTATAATGGATGACAGTACAGTATAAAGAGAGGTTTATAATGGATGACAGTACAGTATAGAGAGAGTTTATAATGGATGACAGTACAGTATAGAGAGAGGTTTATAACGGATGACAGTACAGTATAGAGGGTTATAACGGATGACAGTACAGTATAGAGAGAGGTTTATAACGGATGACAGTACAGTATAGAGAGAGGTTTATAATGGATGACAGTACAGTATAGAGAGAGGTTTATAACGGATGACAGTACAGTATAGAGGTTTATAACGGATGACAGTACAGTATAGAGAGGTTTATAATGGATGACAGTACAGTATAGAGGTTTATAACGGATGACAGTACAGTATAGAGGTTTATAACGGATGACAGTATAGTATAGAGGTTTATAACGGATGACAGTACAGTATAGAGAGGTTTATAACGGATGACACTACAGTATAGAGAGAGGTTTATAACGGATGACAGTACAGTATAGAGAGGTTTATAACGGATGACAGTACAGTATCGAGAGGTTTATAACGGATGACAGTACATTATAGAGGTTTATAACGGATGACAGTACAGTATAGAGAGGTTTTTAACGGATGACAGTACAGTATAGAGAGAGGTTTATAACGGATGACAGTACAGTATAGATAGGTTTATAACGGATGACAGTACAGTATAGAGGTTTATAACGGATGACAGTACAGTATAGAGGTTTATAACGGATGACAGTACAGTATAGAGGTTTATAATGGATGACAGTACAGTATAGAGGTTTATAACGGAAGACAGTACAGTATAGAGAGAGGTTGTCTGCTGTAGACAAGGGAAGAGAGGAGGAGACAAAGGAAGAGAGGAGGAGACAAGGGAAGCGAGGAGGAGACAAGGGAAGAGAGGAGGAGGGAAGAGAGGAAGAGACAAGGGAAGAGAGGAGGAGACAAGGGAAGAGAGGAGGAGACAAAGGAAGAGAGGAGGAGACAAAGGAAGAGAGGAGGAGACAAGGGAAGAGAGGAGGAGACAAGGGAAGAGAGGAGGAGACAAGGGAAGAGAGGAGGAGACAAGGGAAGAGAGGAGGAGACCAGGGAAGAGAGGAGGAGACAAAGGAAGAGAGGAGGAGACAAGGGAAGCGAGGAGGAGACAAGGGAAGAGAGGAGGAGACAAGGGAAGAGAGGAGGAGACAAGGGAAGAGAGGAGACAAGGGAAGAAAGGAGGAGGGAAGAGATGAAGAGACAAGGGAAGAGAGGAGACAAGGGAAGAGAGGAAGAGAAAAGGGAAGAGAGGAGGAGACAATGGAAAAGAGGAGGAGTCAAGGGAAGAGAGGAGGAGACATGGGAAGAGAGGAGGAGACAAGGGAAGAGAGGAGGAGACAAGGGAAGAGAGGAGGAGACAAGGGAAGAGAGGAGGAGACAAGGGAAGAGAGGAAGAGACAAGGGAAGAGAGGAGGAGACAAGGGAAGAGAGGAGGAGGGAAGAGAGGAAGAGACAAGGGAAGAGAGGAAGAGAAAAGGGAAGAGAGGAGGAGACATGGGAAGAGAGGAGGAGACAAGGGAAGAGAGGAGGAGACAAGGGAAGAGAGGAGGAGACAAGGGAAGAGAGGAAGAGACAAGGGAAGAGAGGAGGAGACAAGGGAAGAGAGGAGGAGGGAAGAGAGGAAGAGACAAGGGAAGAGAGGAGGAGACAAGGGAAGAGAGGAGGAGACAAGGGAAGAGAGGAAGAGACAAGGGAAGAGAGGAGGAGACAAGGGAAGAGAGGAGGAGACAAGGGAAGAGAGGAGGAGACAAGGGAAGAGAGGAGGGAAGAGAGGAAGAGACAAGGGAAGAGAGGAGGAGACAAGGGAAGAGAGGAGGAGACAAGGGAAGAGAGGAAGAGACAAGGGAAGAGAGGAGGAGACAAGGGAAGAGAGGAGGAGACAAGGGAAGAGAGGAGGAGACAAGGGAAGAGAGGAGGGAAGAGAGGAAGAGACAAGGGAAGAGAGGAGGAGACAAGGGAAGAGAGGAGGAGACAAGGGAAGAGAGGAAGAGACAAGGGAAGAGAGGAGGAGACAAGGGAAGAGAGGAGGAGTCAAGGGAAGAGAGGAAGAGAAAAGGGAAGAGAGGAGGAGACAAGGTAAGAGAGCAGGAGACAAGGGAAGAGAGGAGACAAGGGAAGAGAGGAGGAGACAAGGGAAGAGAGGAGGAGACAAGAGAAATGGAGCAAAAGATATAAGGACAGACAAACAGGACAGACAGACAGACAGACAGACAGACAGACAGACAGACAGACAGACAGACAGATAGACAGACAGACCATGGTCTTTCTGAAATGCACATCCCAAGGTCATTGGATCATTCTTTTGCAGTAGGTGTCCCATGTTGAGTCCAGTAGTCCAGTAGTCCTGTGGTGCTGTCTGCTGGCACTGACCAACGGCCACCTGCTCACTGGGGAAAGACCACTGATTCTGCATGAAGTTGCCAAAGTTACTACTGACCCGCCCCGGCTCAGCCGCTTCACACAGCCCGCCTTCAAGTTCAGCCAAATCTTGCCTCGTCCAAAAAAACCTGGCTTTCGCCATACGTCCAATGGCCTTGGGAAATAAGCCACCAGCTTTCACCAACCGGTTCAGCAACCGTTCGGGGCTTCCTTTGTCTTTGTGACAGATAGACCGGCCTGTGTCCCAAATTGTACCGTGTTCCCTATATAGTGCCCAACCTTTGAGCAGAACCCTGTGGGTATATACAGTGTGCCATTTGGAACGCAAACAGACACACACACACAGACAGACAGACAGACAGACAGACAGACAGACAGACAGACAGACAGACAGACAGACAGACAGGGCTCTGGGAATTTGTTCTGAGGATGCTGCGACATAACTCAACTAGCTTGGCCTAAAGCTTGGCAGTGAGCAACACATGTGTTTCAGGACACGGACGAACCCGGCTTGGCCTAAAGCTTCAGAAAGGAATACCTATGTGAGAATGCTGTTCATCGACTACAGCTCTGCATTTAACACCATAGTACCCTCCAAACTCACCGTTAAGCTCGAGACCCTGGGTCTCGACCCCGCCCTGTGAAACTGGGTCCTGGACTTCCTGACGGGCCGCCCCCAGGTGGTGAGGGTAGGTAACAACATCTCCACCCTCAACACTGGGGCCCCACAAGGGTGCGTTCTCAGCCCTCTTCTGTACTCCCTGTTCATCCATGACTGCGTGGCTGCATGCACGCCTCCAACTCAATCATCAAGTTTGCAGACGACACTACATTGAGTGGCTGCTGCCAACGTACTGACTCAATCCCAGCCACTTTAATAATGGAAAAATTGGATGTAATAAATGTATCACTAGCCACGTAAAACAATGCCACTTAATATAACCTACATTACTCATCTCATATGTATATACTGTACTCTATAACATCTACTGCATCTTGTTTACATACCCTACATTACTCATCTCATATGTATATACTGTACTCTATACCATCTACTGCATCTTGCCTATGCCGTTCGGCCATCACTCATTCATATATTTTTATGTACATATATTTTTTTTAATATATATTTTTAATTTTACCCCTTTTTCTCATCGCTACAACTCCCGTACGGGCTCGGGAGAGACGAAGGTTGAAAGTCACACTCCGATACACAACCCAACCAAGCCGCACTGCTTCTCAACACAGCGCGCATCCAACCCAGAAGCCAGCCGGCACCAATGTGTCGGAGGAAACACTGTGCACCTGGCAACCTTGGTTAGCGTGCACTGCACCTGGCCCGCCACAGGAGTCGCTGGTGCGCGATGAGACAAGGATATCCCTACCGGCCAAACCCTCCCTAACCCGAACGACGCTAGGCCAATTGTGCGTCGCCCCACGGTCGCAGCCGGTCGCGGCCGGTTATGACCGGTTACGACAGAGCCTGGGCACAAACCCAGAGTCTCTGGTGGCACAGCTGGCGCTGCAGTACAGCGCCCTTAACCACTGCGCCACGCGGGAGGCCTTATGTACATATTCTTAATCATTTGTGTATAAGGTAGTTGTGAAACTGTTAGGTTAGATTACTTGTTAGATATTACTGTACGGTCGGAACGAGAAGCACAAGCATTTCGCTACACTCACATTAACATCTGCTACCCATGTGTATGTGACAAATACAATTTGATTTGATTTGAGCTTGGCAGGGAGCAACATATATCTTTCAGGACATGGGTGAA